>NC_142646.1:12466458-12773203 GCF_053813885.1 Theobroma cacao
TTAATGGCTATGAACTTTTTCCAAGTATAAAAGAGACTTCTCTAACAAATTTTGAAAGAGAGAAGAACTAAGAAAGAGATCATTTGATCAAGGATCAAATGAAATGAAGAAGAAGAGGAAACATAGAGAAAAACAAAGCTAGAACAAGCCACTCATATTCTTTTCAAAAGCTTGTAAGTTATATTTGAGCTTCAACTCTTATATTTTGGAATCATTTTTATACTCTTCGTCCATGTACTTAACAAAATCCACCTTCTAGAGGTATATTTGCTTCACTCTTGTGAGAGAGAGAAAGGTTATGCCTAAGCCTTAAAAGACAATGTTGTAAAGGCTCTGCTTGATCCTTGAAAAGGCTGAGGTTATGTTTGCTCCTTGAAAAGGCATGTAAGTTTTCCTTGATCCTTGAAAAAGTTGAGGTTATGCTTGATCCTTGAAAAGACATGGGTTATGCTTGCTTCCATAAAAAGGCATTGTATGGGTTATGCTTGTTCCCGTGAAAAGCTTTGTTGTAAAGGTTATACTTGAGCCTTGAAAAATTATTTTTCATAGTGGATTACAAACTCCTTTGTGAGCCAGGGAAGAGGATGTAAGCACCTATGGAGAGGGCCAAACCTCTATAAATGATTTGTGCCTTTTCTCTTTTCTCTTTACTCTTGAACTTATGCATTTTCTCTTTACTCTTCACTGCTTCTTACTTGTGCATTTTACTTGGCTAGGAACGGATTTGAACATTTGGTTTTGAGCTTGCCTTTTCTTCACTTAGTCTTCAAATCACCTTTGACTCACTTTGAAATACTTATGCCTTTTACCTTGGTTTGAAAAGTTTTGAAAATCTGCACTTACCTTGTTTTATTCTTTGATTTACTCTTTAATTTACTTTACACTTTTGATTTATGCACTTCACTTTGAAAAATTGTTGAGAATTTGTTTTAACTTACTTGCTCATTTGGTTTTCAAATTGTTTTTGACATGTTTTAAAGTAAGAGCAAGATTTGAGAATCTCCCTTCTTCTTTAGCTTGTGCTTTTATCATGAAAATATTTTAGAAATTTCATTATAGCTCACTTACTCATCATCTCATCATCTTTATACTTGAGCATTCTTACTTCACCTAGATGAGTATTGAAAATATGTTTTCAGCTTGTTTGTTCATTTCTTTGGTTTGTTCCAAAGCGAAAACAAATTTGAGAAATTGTCATCAAGTTTCAAAGCTCAATTTGTTTGAAAGAATTTTTGAAAATCCAATTCACCTCACTCTCCTCGATATTTTCCTCATTATTATTGAGCTAACACATTTCTAACATAAACATTAATTTTAATTTTAGCAAACTTGATATAGATTTTTAAATAACTTAAATTCAATAGAAAAACAAGATTAACAATTCGAATTTAAGATTTGTCTTACTTATGTTTCTCTGTCTTTGATTTGAGAAGATAACTATCCAAGGACTAAGATAAAAAAATATCTATTTCAAACCTTAAAAAGAAAAAAAAATTCAACTGAAATCTTTTGGAAATTCAGCACTTTATTTTTTTTCTTTGTTTCCTCATTGCATTTATTTAGAATTAGGCTTAGTGCTAGCCCAATTTCATATCTTAGTTTATAGTTTATAAAAAATCAGATAAGCCTGGGATGCTTTTGAGTAGAGAGCACCAAAGAATGATGAAATGATAGTCTAGGAGAAGCCCAAGCAACACTATGTTAAACTTAATGTTGATGGTTGTGCAAAAGGCAACTGGGAATGGCGGCAACGGGTGGTTTGATTAGGGATGAGAATGGCAATTGGAGTGTGGGATTTACATACAAGATTAGCATCTCTTTCTCTTTAACTGTTGAACTTTGGGCTATGTACCAAGGTTTAAGTTTGTGCTAGAATAGGGGTTACAAGAAGATGCAGGTTGAATATGATTTTGCAATAGCTATATAGAAAATTTCCAACCAAAGAACTACTATGGATCCGAATGCTCAACTTCTGAGGGATATTAAGAAGTTACTTTTACAAGATTGAGATTGTTCAATCTCTCACGTCTATCGTAAAGTCAATCAATATGTCGATTGGATGGCTACACACTATGAAAACTTATCTTTGAGGTTACATATCTTCAAGACTTCTCCAAGTAGTATTTTCACTTGTTTATTTGTAGGATTAAAATGATATAGTTTGTTCTATTTTGTTCTTTCCCCTGTTAAAAAAACTCAAATAAGTCATCATTTTGATTAACATTTTCAGCGAAAAAAGACCCTCATTGCAAACCACGTAAGGTAACTGTTTGTAAAATTGACTGATTGAACTGTCATTTATTTTTCGCAATTTGTAATGATGGGCATTGTTATTCTTAGCTATAGATTTGAAAAGTTCCTACATAAGACAATGAATAATTTTAATCAATTAAGGACTTAATTTGATAAATTATCAAAATCATATATATATTGTTCACTATTTATGTTTTTAGAGTTCATACTTTTATATTAATTTAACTTTTTATATTCTAAACAATTGTCCTCTTAGAAACTAATATATTCTAAATCCCTTGATTTGATCCAAATACATAAAATAAGTAAACATTATATGTATATATATTTAGTATTAAAACGTGTGACATGCGCCCATTGATAAAATAATATTCAGATGGATCATGTTTATAATAATTTTGCATAAGTTTGCCTCTATGAATCTATTATACTAGTATTATCTTTTGACTTGTCAGTTCAACTCCAAATCAAGATCAAAGATATCAATCAAATAAATAAAAAATAATTAAAAATAAATCCCACCGAATCTTATTGTTAAATTTTTAGTTATCACAGCTAATGATGAATTAGAATGCTTAGCATTATCCCCCCCAAAAAAAAAGGTACAAATATAAATGAAAATGTTATATATTCATTCCATTCAGATGCAAGGAAACATGGTGGAATGATTAATAAATATTTAATTTAAAAAAAATGAAAATAAGTAGAAGAGATTGTTAATTTTTTAATTAAATCACGTTATATGCAATATATAGACATTAAATAAATGTGTGACACGTGCCCATTGATAAAATAATATTCAGATGGATCATGTTTATAATAGTGTTACATAAGCTTGCCTCCAAGAATCTATTATATTAGTATTATCTTTTGACTTGTCAGTTCAACTCCAAATCAAGATCAAAGATATCAATCATATAGATAAAAACTAATTAAAAATAAATCCCACAGAATCTTATTGTTAAATTTTTAGTTATCACAGCTAATGATGGATTAGAATACTTAGCATTATCCCCCCAAAAAAGGTATTATATATAAATGAAAATGTTATATATTCATTCCATTAAGAAGCTAACGGGTTAGTGAAGGAAACATGGTGGAAAGATTAATAAACATTTAATTTAAAAAAAATGAAAATAAGTAGGAGAGATTGTTAATTTTTGAATTAAATCACGTTATATTCAATATATGGACATTAAATAAACTAACAATTTGCTATCAGTATATGCCATCTAAATTTAAATGAATTATAGATTATAACTTTGATGACATAAAATAGTATATGTACCCAATAAATATAATATTATTGATTTTAACTCTAATCCTACAATCTCACGCAAAAAATAATGTGGTGTCAAGTATACCGATGATCTCTCTCTCTATATAAACGCAGCTGAATTGTGTATACAATGAGGAAACAAACATACACAGTCACGATGGCAACATTTGCTTATATCGGATTCCTTATATTACCAGTTATTATTTTGTTCTTTATTATTCTTCGATATTCCGGGAAAACCAATGACCTTCCATGGAATTGGCCCATCATTGGCATGTTGCCGATGATATTAACCCACTTCCACCGCCTTGCTGACAGATGCACCGAATTCCTTGAAAGCAGCGGCGGTACATTTATAGTGAAAGGCCTTTGGTTTACCAACACGGATCTTATATTCACTAGCGATCCTGTGAACGTGCATCACATATTCAGCAGCAACTTCTCCATGTATCCGAAAGGGATAGGGTGGAAGAAGCGATTTGATGTTTTTGGAAATACACTTTTCAATTCGGATTTTGAGGAATGGAAGAATCACAAGGTATTTTTTCGAGGCTATTTAAGCCATCGAAGGTTCCATGAACTCCTGCCAAAGATTTTCGAGGATAGCATGAAGAAAAAGCTGATCCCAAGTCTGGAGCATGTGTCTAAACAAGATATACCTGTGGACTTTGCAAGTCTACTTAAAGGGTATATATTTTATATTTCTTGCAGACTTGCTACTGGTTGTGATGCTTGTTCTAGCTTCCCCGTCAGTTTCCATGAAAATCTGTTTTCAAATGCCATAATGCATGCCTGCGAAGCCATTTTTTCTCGGCATATCTTTCCAGAGAGTATTTGGAAACTACAAAAATGGCTAGGGATCGGAAAAGAGGGGAAATTACGTGATGCTTGGATAACAATTGACAACGTGTTGGCAGAGCAAATATCGCTAAAGCGAAAAGAGGTGAGCGATAGAATGGCAGAGGAGGATATAGATTTCAATGCACTGGAACTTCACTTGAGCAGACACAAACTCCTTGGACCTATATCTGTTTCTAATGGCTTAATTAGAGACAACATGCTTGGTTTGATGTTCGCTACCCAAGATACTACAAGCACAGCCCTCAGTTGGTTCTTCTGGCTTCTTTCAAGGCATCCGGCTGTTGAGAAGAGAATTCGAGAAGAAATACAAGAATATTTTCCGGAAAATGGAGAAACGAAATGGCTAGCGTATGGTGCTAAAGAGTTGGATAAAATGGTTTATCTCCACGCAGCTCTGTGCGAAACGTTAAGACTATTCCCCCCAGTTCCTTTCCAGACAAGGACTCCTCTTCAAAATGACACCCTTCCTAGTGGTCATAGGATCAATCGGGGTCAAAATATCCTGATCTGCACATATGCAATGGGAAGGATGACATCTGTGTGGGGAGAGGATTGCCGTGAATTCAAGCCAGAGAGATGGATCACCCATGACGGAGGGATTAAACACGAACCAGCACACAAGTTCTTCGCATTCAACGCAGGGCCTAGGATTTGTCCTGGGAAGGATGTTGGTTTTACTCTATTGAAGGGAATTGCATCAGCTATTATCCACAACTACCATGTCAAGGTAGTAGAAAACCACCCAGTGATCCATCAATCCAGCATCGTTCTGCATATGAAACATGGTTTAATGGTTGCAGTCAAGAAGAGATGGCCATGACATTGGTTCTCTCATGTATAACACCATATATGGCTACTGTGTTCATATAAATAAATAAACAAAATAATCTAAAAAAGTGAATAAAATACTTATGTCTAATTTTAATTTTTACTTATGCCTCAACCTTTGGGGTGTGAGGCAAGGCAAGCTCGAGTCAACTCCCAGTTTTCTTTAGAATTTAATTGTGAACAAAATTTGAGTTGATAATGAATATTAAAAATAAATTCAGAAATGTTTTTTTTTGTACTGATGGTCTCGATATGAAGATTACTTTATTTAGTTTAGCATTATAGGGATTAAAAAATATACATTTTACATAAGAATAGTCATAATTTTATATTACTCTATCAAAGAGGATGCTTCAAGTTCAGTGCTAATATATCCAAATGGGCAGGGCAGAGGTCCCCCCGAATTTTTAAAATTTTTTTCATATTATATAAAATTTTTTAAATTTTTTATATATTCTCTTAACAGCTTTCTCAAAATAATTTTTTAGTTAATAATTAATACAAATAAAGAACAACAAAATGATCCCATACACCTGACTCAACTTTAATTTTTTTTCTTTCAATTTATATAATTATTTATATTTATATTTATTTATTTATTGCATTTTTATTCTATTTGCCCATTTGTTCTAAGTTTTTTTAAATTTTCTTACCCAAATTTCCACGAAACATTAACCATATTCTTTTTCTTTCTTTTATGTTATGTCATATGTGGTATTTATCTTTTATTTGCTATGTTCTTCTTTTTTCTGTTATGTGGATTTTATTTTTTGTTATTTTAATATTTAAAAATTAATAAATTATTATATAGTTCTCAAATATAAGTTATAGTGTTGCGTTATTGCTTAAAATTTCATTTTATGTATTATTTATTTTATTAATCTTGATTATGTAAGAGAAAATTAACTGGAGTATATCTTTTTTATGTGTTTTACGGTTTATATTTAGTTGAAAGGAAATTATCTTGAATATATAGTCTTTAAACCATTTGAATTATATAATAGGACATTATTTATCTTATATATTGTATTTAACTATATATTTATATTTTATATATTATACTTTTATATTTAGTATTATAAATCTAAAAATAAAATAAGAACATTGTATGTTGACTGTATGAATTCTTTTTTTTTTTAGGTTTGATTAAAGTATGAGTAAGTTGAAAATAATTGACAAATTATTTAAAAAGACAAAAGATGCAAATCACCAAAATAATTCTCTTATAATTAAGCCACCAAACCTCAATGCTTCAATTCATGAATAAGAGCAATGTAAATCAAAATGTTCAAGACTCAATCTTAAAGAAATAAATGTTTTTCAATATATAATCAATAATTGATAAATCTGAATCCAGAAAACATGGTCGAACACAACTTTTTCGAAAAAACTATTGTAAGTCTTTTTTTTTCTTGATTTTCAGGTTATATAAAATTATTTTTTATTAACAATATTTTAATTGTTGGCTAAATTTAAAGTATTAATTTTTAAAATTTTTAACTCTTATTGTTCTGTTTTTGGCCTTATACAAAAGTTGGATATCTTCGCCCCTGCAAATGGACCCATTAGTCAAATATTTGTATATATATATATATTAATTACAAAAGTAGTCTTAAAAGCAAAGAAAATCGACATGAAGTTCAAGTTTGATTTCGATCCAAAAGTTCATGCCTGAGTATTTGATATGCAAAGAGTAAATTAACACAATTCTAATAGATAATTAATTTTCATATAATACTAAAAATAACCCTTAAACTATTTAAGAAAATTCAAATAAGCTTTTATTTTTCTATTACGTTCAATCAAGTCCTTGTACTTTTATTTTTGATTAAATAAACCTTTATGACTAATGGTTGACTAATTGCCATTAATCAAAATGTCCATTGTCATAAAAAAATATCCATGTGGTGTTGACATGGTATTGATGTGGAGAGTGAAAAATGTGATATGATCATATCATCATACCATCTTACCATCTATTATGACATGTTAACATGCCACGTTAACACTACATGGCATTGAATGACAAGTAAGTCAACCATTAGTTATACAGGCTTATTTGATTCAAAATAAAAATATAAGAATTTATTTGGCTCGAAATAAAAGTACAAAGGAATTGCTCTAGAAAGTGTTGAAATCAAGGATCTTTCAACTAAGTTAAACCTCTCAGAATCTCCTCTTTTTGATGGATCCTCTAAGCAGACTGGAATTTCTCCACAAACACCTTGTCAGCACTCACTTCCTTTTATTGGGGGAAAACAAGCTGAAATTGCTCTACAAACACTTGTACCACACTCAAAACTAGTGAGACCATTTAAGAGCCTTGAGTTCCTCAAATCTGTTAACTTAAATCGAGTAAGGCATGCAAAATTGGATCCCAATGAAAATATAGAGAAAGAATCTTCTCTTATTGAAATTGTAGAAAAACAACCTTCTCTGAGCAAAGATGAAGTTCTTGATCTCAATCTAGTGAGCAAGAAGAAATAATATTATGTCACATCCCATTTTTTTGAGGGATCGTGATTGACGCATGGACTTATGTGGGTATAGCCCACTAGGCCCAAGCAAGTCTAATCAATAATACATGGGCTAGTCATCCATCGCATACACATACGTTTTCATTCACAAATAAAGATATGCGAATAATCCATCAAATCCACCATATTTTGGAACTTCTCAGCTAAAGTGTGGTTTTTATCACATTTCATATAAATACTCACAATGTCATAACAATTATGGTCCGACACACATCCCATGCTTATATCGCTATGGTTCATCTTCATCCACCATAGTTTTATAATTCATATGCATCTATATCCGAGGGCTCAACACAATGTACAGAAGCATAAATAAGTGTGGGTATATCAACATTTATTTACACAAGTAGTTCATTATCAACATAAAAATTCCAAGACCCGACTCGACACACTGCGGAGTGTAACAACATTCGAAGGCTGGAAGGAAGGTTTTACCACACCTACCATGAATGAGCTGAGCTATTCTCCATAAGTCCCCTAGCCAAGCAAGCAACTGATTTGTAAATCAAAATAAGGGAAACTAATGTGTAAGTCACAAAAGCTTCGTGAGTGGATTTAGGCAAATGGACAAACCAAAGGGAAGAGGTTTTGCAATAAACTATACTTCGCAAAACAAAACATGAAGTTCATAAATATTCACTTAATGATTTCAATCATCAAT
Source organism: Theobroma cacao (assembly GCF_053813885.1). NCBI lineage: Eukaryota > Viridiplantae > Streptophyta > Magnoliopsida > Malvales > Malvaceae > Theobroma > Theobroma cacao. The sequence goes on from NC_142646.1 coordinate 12,474,878, forward strand.
ACTCACATTTCAAGACTTTTCATAAATGTATTTGAAACCCAATATGCATTCGAGAGTTAATAAACATTTAAATGCTCCATTTACGAAAAATTTACAAGGAGGAAACAAGAAAGTGAGAGAGAGTTTCTGAATCCACGAGTTCATCATTACTTGTTCATCGCATGAAAGTATCAATAGATGGTTAATCATCTCATTATTCCACATGAGCATAATAATTGTCAAATCACCAGACATAAGTGCCAAAATAAACAATATATATAAGAGAAGATTTAATTCATACCATTGTCATAAGATAAGGGGAGGATAGGTACTTTTACCAAATCCATCCTTGTGGTATTTTCACCCCCACACCAAGTTTTAGGAAGGAAAAAAGTGGGTACATTCATCCAACTAAACCTTATGGTATTCTTGCTGCCACATCAGGCTCTAAAGGGGAAAAGATTGGTACATTTGTCTAACTAGACCCTATGGTATTCTTACCCCCACATCGAGTTTTAGAAAGGGACAAGAATGGGTACATTCGCCCATCTTGGTCTTGTGGTATTCTTACTGCTACACTAGGCATTAAAAAGAGACAAAAATGGGTACATTCGCCTATCTTGGTCTTGTGGTATTCTTACCCCCACATCGGGCTTTATTCAAGTCACATCTCAATGAACATCCACAAAATAATCAACTCAAAGGCAAGCATTATACATAATTTCATGACATTCAACTTTTTGATTTATAATGGGTATCATAAATATTCTTAAAATATTAAAGAAGTGAAGACTTACTCATCCACTTTCACAATTCATTTCTATGACACTATAGTCACCATATTCACTTTTACGCTTAGGTGTCTCTATGGTTTTGTCAAGCCCAGCTCAACAATATGTTTATTATGCCATTTCTACATAAGAATGCATGTTTGCTTACTTGGGTACCTTGGAAATCGTTAAAAGACGGTATTATACCAAATGGTACAATTAAGTTGAATTAAGCCTCGAACTAGTCCAAATAGAGATTTTAAGATGAAATTGAGAATTTTAAAATCCCAAAATGACTTAAAATGGTGATTCAGAGTTCGAGGATCGATTTGGAGTCAAATTAGAGTTTTCATGACCTAGGGGCAAAATGATCATTTTGCTACCTGAGGTTAAGATGTGAGTGTTGGATGAAATTTTTGACTAAGATTGATCATTTGGATTATAATTTGAGTTTGAGAAGTGAAAAATTTTAATTTCAACATTTTTTTGAGCACAGGGGTAAAATAGTCATTTTGCCGCCTAAGGGCAAAATTGTAATTTTACATCACCTAACACTTGTCTAGCACATGGATTTTACCCAATATTATCATGGATAATTGAGAAAATTTATATGGTGGAGAGAGATTGCTTAATGGGTAAGTATGACACATGGACCAATGAAATGGTGACACATGGCAAATTTTTGTCCATTTAATATTTTCCTTTATAAAGCCAATTTGAGCTCTTCCACATTCATTCATGCATTAGTATAAAGTCTGTGGTACACAATTTAGGTACACAATTGAATTTGTGTAGAACATCGTGTTTAGACGATAATCCGAACAATTTACATCGCATTTCATGCATTAGTATAAAGTCTGAATTGGTTTTATAACAATTTAGCACAAATGTAGTAAATGGCTTATTGTGCATTATGTTTAGGTGGTGAGCTTTTTGGCAAAAGTAAAGAGATAGTACCCGAGGATCAAGAATCGGAGTACTCGAAATTCGACTCCCGAAATAGTGAGTAACTTTATTATCGTCTTAATTATCTAAAGTAGTTTTTAATCGTTTTTGTGATTTGATAGAAAAATGAGTTTAAATGGTAAATCTTTATGTTTTATAAATAAAATGTGATTAAATGAAATGATTTTATAAAATTGACATGAAATTGAAGGATGGTTTTGAAAATGGAGTAATTGGAGACTAATTACTGTGTTATAAATCATGGTTTGAATTGAATGGTTTATGATAATATTGGCATGAATGGTTGGATTTGGTAAATATGCTGAAAAAGTATGAACTGTTGATTTGCCTTGAGAGGCTGTAAAATAAAATAATTGCCATGTCATGTTGTTGAATTTTATTGAATTGGTGGGTTATAATTGGTCGCTGCAATGGACGGGTTCCGTGGACCAGCCTATTAGAGGAGCACGGTAACTCTATTATATTCATACCTCAGTATGAGAAGCGCGGTTGGATAACTCCTGAGGTTAACACTTTTAGAGTTCACTTGTGATACCCCAACTTCTATAGGCTTGTAACTAAGTATAGATGTAATAATATGGGCTAGGGGTAGTTTCGTCATTTTCTCTAATAAGCTTCCAAAAGAAAGTTTTATGATATTTTAAGGCCTAAATAGGTATAGGACAATATAAATGATGTGTGCTGATGAAAACACGAAGAAAACTAGAAGTTTCAACAATTTTCATTATAGGGGCAAAATGATCATTTTTCACCTCGGGTTAAAATTTTAAGTTTTTATGAACCCGAGCATGTTTAGACCATTATGGATATTGTCCTAGTGTTAAAAGAGCAAAAAGATTGCATAAAAGATTGGAAGAGAGTAAGTTAATTGGTGGAGGGGCATTTTCTTAATTTTAAAGGAAAGGATAAGATTGCCTATAAATACCTTGAATTTCCAATAGCTTCTTGAATTTTCCAGCAGCTGGTCTTCTTCTTCCCTTTTCCTCTCTCACGTTTCTTCAAAACTCCATGGAAGCTTGATTTGAAGCTTGAGTGATTTTTTCTCTCTAGCTCTAGTTTTCACACCTTTGAACCCTTTTGACTAGAACCTTTGAATTCTTTCATCCTCTCACTTTAAAAGCCTTCAAAAATCTGGTTTTCACACTTTCTCTCACTAACTGGACGTTCTAGAGAGAGAAAAAGAGAATTACACCATTTATTTGGAAGCAATTGGAAGGGAATTTGACTACAAAGGAGCCCTAGGGTAAGTGGTTAACTAAGTTCAATTTTTAGTTGCAGAAAATGGTTAGTAATTGGGATTTATGAGTTGTTTTACTATTTACTATGTTCATTACTTTTTAGTGATTAAGATAGTGAACATAGATGGCCATTTAATGTGGCAATTGAAAACTAGCTAAGAGATAGCTTTTAGAGTTCATAGTGTGTAAATTAATCTATTGTTTATGTTAATGTGATCCTAGGTTTTTAAGGAAGCACCATCATTCCAATTGGATCATTAGGGGAATTTGAGTCAATTAAAAGTTCTACAATCAATTGGTGAGTGGACTACCTTCAAAACTGATTTTGGGAATATGATGGATTTGACAAAGTGTTTGAATGATTTTATACAATTTTTCATGAAAATCAATGCCTTTCGTTGCAGCAAGAAACTTTCTGTTTTCTGGGTTGCAATTTCACTGCAGCGAGATTGAATCTCATTGCAGCAAGAAACATTCTGTTTCTGGGTAAAAATTTTGCTGCAGCGAGATTCAATCTCGCTATAGCGAAAAACTTTCTGTTTTGGTCTCTTATCTTGTCCAATTGGTGCCCTATCTTTCACTTCTTTGCTACCATATGGGAGCATGGACTTCTAACATTAAGGATTAAAAGAGTCAAGTTTAAAATGAGGAGGTTTAGTGAGAAACCCTTGGCCAGTTGAGAAACCCTCGTTCGGTTAATAACTAAATTCCAAAGTCGCTGCAACGAAATTCATTCTCGCTGCAGCGAGGATTCGTTGTTGTGTTTAACTTGCTTGTGCAATATTGAAGCTTTCATTCTTCAAATGATTCGCTATGTATGGGTTCATAATTTTCAAATGATTAATCACTTAAGGGCTCGATAAGGGGTTTTATTAGGAATGAACCAAATTGCATTGTTTTGAAACTAGTGCATCATGATTTTAAATTTCCTTTGTTGTTGCTTGTTCCCTTCCTTGTTCACTCACTGGGTTTATACTCACCATTTCAAATTCATGTTTTCAGATCACGAGGCAGTCGATAACTAGGACGAGGTATCCTTGTAGACCTGTGTCCATCTTTTGGTAGGTGTCTCGGCATTCAGTAGCTGTACATTCATCCGAGTCCCTCCGCTGGAAATCGAGTCTTCTTTTTGAGATGTATAGACAAACTTGATATAAATTATTAAGATACATGTTGTAGGCAATGTATGTATATTTTAAATGAGTAATGCCAGTACGATTTGGTAATGTATATTACTATTTTGGTTTAAAGTTACAATTTGTGACTTAACAATACTTGATGGTATGATGAGTAGAATAATTCGATAGGCTTGCTTGGGTTTAGTGGACTATGTCCATTGGGCCCATGCACCGGTCATGGCCCGAAATTGGGTCGTGATATCACTTCACGCTAAACCACCACGTGAGGGTGAACTCAGCCAATGCCAAAGAACGGCTATGTTTTCAAAATAAAAACATGATTTATGCGTACATAACTTTTTAACAGCCTTGGTGGACTCGATTGGGATAGCCCTCAGCTAAGGTATCCCTGATAACTAAGTATGAGAATGATTTTGGCACGAGCCAAACTTTTCAGGAAATCATAAGCCTTGTTGTTTATTTTGGTGAAATGAATCTATTTTATCTTATTAAAATGAGTTCGAAATGCTAAGAATCATTTTTATGCTAATCTATTTTATCTGTCTCCATTTACTCAGTTTTAGATATTTTAGATGGTATTTTTTTACTCACTGGGATTATATAATCTCACCACCTTCCTTTCCACCCATTTCAGGCTCAAGATAGTCGGTAAATAGCTCATTTCGTTGAGGGCTATAGTCGGACTTGCATCCTCAAAAACTGTAGGTTTACTGCTTTTGATACTTTTGATAGTTCGTGGGCCCACATGTCACTGTAAATTAAATTTTATGCTTTGGTTATCTGTATTACAGTATGTATGAATTTATTTAGCTTTTACGCTATAAAAATTATTTACCGGGAACTCTATAAATATTGTTTTATAAGAAAATAGAATATTTTATTGAATTTTTTTATTATATTCAAATAGTTATAGTTTCGTTTTAAATGAATGGTTTAGACATCTAAACTTATTTTTGATTATGAAATATGTGTTTTCCACTCGCATAGTACATTTTTAACTGGTTTTGAGATTTTTGAGGAAAAATGACCAAAATGCCCCTGTGAGAAAAAAATTATTTATCTATTGTTTTGATTTGGAAATAGTTTATAGTCTCTCAAAACATGATACTTAACAACCATTGCGCATAGGGGAGGTGCGAAAATTGATATTAAAGCCTTGCGAGGTTTCGGTTGGCATTCAGAGCAATGAATGTCTATTGGGACGTTGCGGCGGTTGTCACGGGCTCTAAGGGAGTACTGGGTCGTGACAGGTCTACAATAGTTCATATGCTTTGGTGGTTTCCTTAATATCCCACAATCACATTTATTTGGATGGTTATCTATCAAACCACCTAGATCTCATTTTAGCCATGCATTAATCATGCAACATACATTCAGTCGAGGAATATTTGAGTGAAAACATTTGAAAGGGCCTGTCCCTCTTTGTTGAAAACTAATATATAATAGAGATATTTAATACACAGTAGATTAAAAATTTCATTGAAAACATTTATTCACACACAATTCGGTTTATCTAAAAACAAATCAGCATCCAAATCATGCAAGGTAATTTCATCAGTAAACCATGCTCAACTTTACCTTTTAAAATACTTAAAAAGGTGTACCCACTCACCTCGACAAGAAGCGTATTCTTTTCCTAAGCTTTGTGTCACCAAAATCTTGCTCATTTACAGTTTCGAGCGCTAGCAATCACTTATCATAACAATTCTAACATAAATCCTTACTTTTCTATCAAACCCATTTACTCAAAATTAACCGATTAGAATCATATTATTCATTTCAAAGCAACCCACAATATTTCAAGCCCAAATCATATATAATTATTCTTACCTCCTCAACCTTGTTGAAGAACAAAAACCCCTAAAATCCTAGCTCAAATTCTGATTAAATGAGCTAAAATTTGTGAAACCTTTGAGTTAGGTTGAAACATTATGATTAAAACCCAAAAATGCAAAATCTTACCTTAAATTTGAGTTTGGAAGGTTGGATCTTTGTCTAATGGGGTTTTGAAAGGTTAAAAGAGGGTTTAGTGGTTGTTGGGAATGAGTTGGAGACTGAGAAAATGTAAAACGAAGGCTCGCGCTCATTTTTAATGTTTTATATACTGATATGTCAAAAAGGTGCTACAGTTGACTACTCAAATTCTATAGTCAACTATGGCTATATTTTCTTCAAGAATCTCATGCTTTCTATTATAGGGTTGACTATGGTTGTGAATTCTTCAAGATTTTCATACTTTCTGTCATAGGATCGACTTGTAACCATTGGGGTCTATCTTCCAAGTTCAAACTTGCCAAAATACATTATTTTGACTTTTTTTTTAAACATTGCTTCTATCATCATTCATCCATGAACATAACACAATAAAATGGAAGGATTTACATCAAATGACAAGGAATTCTCATAGATAATCGTCACCAACAGATAATTTATCAAAGTTCAAGTTTTTACCAAATTTTCACAATATGAAAAATTGGGGTTTCACATATAACTAATAACTACCTTAATGTGATAGGGAATAAGCATCAAGCAAGGTTGGCTTATATATTAATGCAAGTTACAAAACATAAGAATTGGTTTACAAACTGAACCATGCATTGCATCAACATATTTTGTTATATTTGACATGCAACTTCTTTCAAATTAGATTTTAAATCATCTACACATGATAAGGTTGGAAACCAAAATAGTATTTAAGATGATGATGGTGTGTCATTGTGTTGGACAGTTTAGAAGCTTCTACCTGCTTATGTAACTGTATCAATTCACATGTTAGTCTATTATTGTCTTCCCTATTTAAGGCATCATCTATTAGTCATTTACTTGATTAATATTTTTGTCAAGAGATACATTCAAACAAAAATGATAACCATGGACAACGTAGGAGCTATTCAAATTGTTCTTTTTAGTTTAAACTTTGATTTGGTCAGCGGATTATTTTAGATTGCATATTGTTCTTTCATATGGGGTATTCTTACCTGAATTTTGTCATTTGCAAATGGATGGTCAACGAGAACCAAGTAAGATAAATACATCACCATACTCTCTTTTGACTTAAACAGTTAAATCTTTGATACCAGAATGGTGGCAAAATATTTACAAAGAAGTTTTCTAGATCAAAGGAAAAAAGAAGAATAGGAAAAGGTGAAGTTATCATAGCTTTTGGAAGGAAGAACAAAGAAAGCAAACATAAGTCTCGTTTATGAGATACTGGTGTGTTACAATTACTAACCTTGAGAATCAATTTCTAACGGTAGTGATCATTTCACTCAAGCAAGCTGCATTGACTCAACTGGTTAATGCCATTCATGTCGGGCTTCTTAAGATGAGATCTACCCAACTTGGACTGGTCACAATTTCAAACCCTATCACTCTTTATAAACTTGTCATCTTCACACTTAAAACTTTTATGAGCACACACAAGTTGTTGTTACTAACAGCTAAATAGGAATATTGGATGTGATAATTAAAAATGGTGCACAAATATCAATTTTACAAGTGTTGAAAACTAAAGGACTTGTGGATGTGAAGCAATACACTACTTTCGATGACATTTTGTGCAAGCTCCTTAATCAGACTAAACTTGCAAAACTGACGGGAAGTAGCACTACTGGAGGATCTATTTCTTAATAGAAAGAAGTAGAATTAGTTTTTTGATCCTAACCCATGTTAAATGAGTTATAGTGGTAGTCTTTCTGTAAATTGAGTAGTTTAGTAAATCTTTTTTATTTTAGTTGATCTAGGAATCACACTTGTTCTCATTAGAAGAGTATAGGGAAAAGATGATGTAACCACTTTATTTTTCTTTTTAAAAAAAGGTCTTACTTTGTGAGCTTATCTTAGTGATTTAGGTAACTTAACCAGAAATCTCAATGCATGCTATTGTTTTTTGACAATTTCATGTCATTTTATTCAACAACAATGACTTTGTCTATCTTGGAAAGCATGATATGCTAAAGTAGTGTTTACATTGAATAAGAAAAGAAATGAGCAAATTGTTTGATTGAATGTTGACTAAAATTTTTGTAATTATATACATAAAATAAAATGACTTTAGAATAAATAAATAAAATGCAATATCTGAAGGTTTCTTGGACAATTTATCTTTGACTTTATAAGAGTTTGAATCTCTTGAAGCTTGTAAGTTTTTATAATACTTCACATTCTATGGAGATGTCTCTTGCTTTCTGATGTCTTGGACATAAAATACTGCTTATGTCTTTATAATTCAAAAGGCAATTAGATTTTGTTCTAATTTTTTACCTAACTTAGAGCTCATTATATATTGGTAAGACCTTTTCTCTAGTTTAATATCTAAAACAGTCCTTCAACTATTCAATAAAATTCAAATAAGTCCTACTTTTATTATGTTCAATCAAATCTTTATACTTTTTTTGAGCCAAATAAGCCTTTGTTCTTTTATTTTGAATCAAATAAGCCTTTATGACTAATGATTGGCTTAATTAAAATGTCATTTGTCATTTTATGTTGCATAACATTGACGTGGCATGTTAATATATCATAATTGATGATGATGTGGTATGCTGACATATCATAAGCAATGATGACATGACATGCAAAGTTGGCATAACAACCTGATCATGTGGTATTTTTCATCTTCTACAATAACGCTGTGTTAGTGCCATGTGGATATAAAATGACAAGAAGTAATTTGACTAATAACAATTAGTCAATCATTAGCCATAAAGGCTTATTAGATTTAAAATAAAAGTGCAAGAGCTTGATTGAACATAATAAAAGAATAAGAGTTTATTTGAATTTTTTGAATAGTTTAAGGACTTATTTGAGTATTATGTCAAAGGACATTTTATTTTCAACAGTTTTAAATGTTTTGCAATTTTCAGAAGCTAAAATGAACCTTTTAGAAGGTTTTTATAGCCTTGTTGTAGAAACCATATTTTATGTCCAAGCATTCATGAACTTTTATTTTATTTTTTTTCTTTCTTGTCATGGTTACCTTAAGTTGGGCTTCTTTAATATTCTTAAAGTTTGGTCTTGGACAATTGTAAAATAGGCCCATGATTTTAAACCCTTGAATTTTAAGACCCATTAATTCTAAACAAGAGAAAATTAAACAAAAATAAAAATAAAAATAATATATAAATAAAAAATATTTAGAAAGTTAGCATCTTGGTAGTCTACCAATAATATCCTGCTCCACCACTCTTTTTGGCCAAACCTATAAACTTATACTACCTAAAATATTTATTAAATTGCCTTAGGCCAAATTTAAACCAAATTAATGCAGCCCAAAAATTTAATTAAACTCCAAATAAGCAAAAAAGAAAAAGAGCCAGTTTTAAGAAAAACAAAAACTAGTTAGTGGATTGAAGAGAGAGAATGTGGAACAAGGATTATGGTGACACTTTGGTGGAGTATAAATTTGACATTTTATTTGTATAAGTGCAAAGGAAGAAAGATAGAAGAGAATTGAAATTAAAAGAATGATGGGAGGACCTAATTGAAAGGAGTAAGATGAAGGGTGGAATTGTAAATAATGGGAAGTTAAAGGGTGAAGTTATAATTATCAAAAGTTGAAGGATCAATTTACAAAGGATGAAAAGTTTAAAGGGTCAAATGGTAAATAAGAAAATGTTAGAGGACCTATGTGCAATTTCACCGTTTTAAGTTAAGAGAACATTTTATGTATATATTTGTGTTTTGGAAAGCAAGATGAAATTCAAGTTGGATACAAGTTCAATGCAAATGTAAATGAAATGCATGGAAATGCATGTGAAATGAAATGCAAAAGAAGGCATGAAGGCAAGAAGGAAATTCTTAGGAATTAATGCATGTAAAGAAATAAAAAATTAAAAAACAAAGCATGTAAGGTGGTAATGGATAAACAATGGGCAGTTTGCCCATTAAATAAGAAAGGAAGGAAAATATTTAAATGAAAAGTGTGTGCAAGTGGAGGACAAAGGCTGCCAGCCCATGTGAAGAGAAAGTAGCATGCAAGATGAACTTTTGCATGGCCAATGTAAGTGAAATACAATTTACCAAAGAATGAAGTAAATGGATTACAAGGGATTAAGGATACAAAGCCATTACATTGGGCAATCCATCAAGCTTCAAGGATTCCTTCAGGAATCCGCTCAAGCTAAGGCTTGCAAAGACTTTTAAGAAGAATTCTTGGGCAATTCGCTCATTTGCAACACAAAGAGGGTTGCCAAATTCTCTCAAAAACTTGTGCTTCCCTAATCTTTTTATGAGCCTTAAACCTCCAAAATTATCACATTAAAGCTGTAAATTTGAAAGAAGAAGGAAAAAGATCGTAAGGGGAAGGAAAGTATTAATCATTTGGCCATCGGAGAATAAGTTGCTGCATGATTTTCTCCTTTTTAAACTAAACTTGTCAAGTCTTTTTTGAAGGATTCAAAGACTCTTAACGTTGAGTGGAGGTTGGAAAATCTGTTGCAAAGGTAAGAATCATGATATTTGACTTTTCATATATATATGTACAAAAATAAATAGTTAAATCAAAGCTTTGATTAATGGTAGCAACTAGAAGGCTCGGCATGGAGGGCTTGCTAAAGGTTATGGAAATGGTGCTATTGAGCTATTAAGGTAAGGAATTTAAGTTTAACATTTAGACATTTATCATAAATTTTAGACTTGATTGAAAGAAAACTTTTAGATGAGCTCGAGATTAATGGATTGTGTTGAGATACTTGTTGCAAGGTATTGGAGAAGTAAAAAAGGAAGTTGCTGGAATTGACATTTAAGTGTGTTAAGCCATTGAGAGGTATGAGATTTGAACTCTAGAACTTTTATACATGATATATTTAGACACGGATTAGAAAAGAAGTGTTTATGTGAACCGAAAATTTATAAACCTTATTGTATATGTTGTTGTTAAAAGATTGAATGAAGGAATGAGCTTGTTGGAAATTAGAATTGAAGCTTGGGATGAAGTATGCTGTTAAAGTTAATTGGCTTTTAAAGGTAACTGAAATGAATATGATTGAGTGGTATATAATTGAAATGTTGAAATGTTAGTTGAAAGCTAGCAAGAAATAATTGAATTTGAATTTGAATGATATGCAATTTGATATACAAATTCGGCATTGTTAAAAATTAAAAAGAGAGCTTTCAAAGACTTGTGATTTAGTGTTAATAAGCTCTTTGAGGATAATTATTTGTGTTGGTCCTAATAATATGTGCTAGAGCGGGGGTGAATAGCACAAATCGGCTTTTGACAAGATGAGGAACTAATTTCAGAACAAAGAACATAAAAACAAAGTAGACAAAGTGCAACAATTTATAGTGGTTCGGTCCAAGACCTACAGCCACTACCTTGATTATTTAACCAAGGATTTTCCAAACAATCCATTAGAAACTAGTGAAATTCACAATCTTTCACCAAGCTTTACAATGGCTTTTACCAGGCTCAGCTAAAACCTTTTACATTAGTTTTTCACGAGCTAAACAAGAACCCAACACTTGACTTTTTGAGGCTAAGTTAGAACCTTAACACATTCAAGCAGACCTAGCTTGAAACAACCACTTAGAGTGACTCCTTCACTCTAAGAATACAAGAAGAGAAGTAAAAGAAAGTACCTATGACCACAAATTGATCTAAATGGTACAAGGTTGAGTGCAGAATACAATAACAAAAGATGGATGTTTAAGTGCAGTGAGATGAAGAAGAAATTTTTTGCTTTTTCAACTTTATATCACTTGGAAGCCTTCAATTCTCTCAAAAACTTGTTTCTAACTGTTGGAAGACTCTTTTATACTTGGAGAAACATCTCTGATGACAGTTTGAACATTTTCTAGCCACTATAGACAGTTGAGAGTTGGTTCTAACCGTTATTCTGTCTTTTAGTGCAGTTTTCAAACTTGCAGACAGAATGCTTTTAGTCGACTAACTGATATTTTAGTTGACTAAGTCGTCTCTGTTTTCTGCTCCCTATCTCTGCTAGTTCTGGCAGTAAGCACTTAGTTGACTAGCCCATTTCGTGGTCGACTAAGTTGGTTCTGTTTTTCAATATTCTTCAGCCTGCCATTTCTCCAATTTGAATCTTGGCTAACCAACATTCTTCCTTATTCAACTAATGAGCTTCCTCCTTGTTAAGCAGTCATGTCTTATTATTTTTATGTCCCTTTTTCTTTTGATATACACTTTGAAAGATTGATTTATTAATTTCATATATTAATTTTCCTGCACACTCAAGTAAAGGCATTAGACACAAATGAATGAGAATGTTTTATTATCATCAAAAACTAATGGAGCCAACAATCTCCCCCTTTTTGATGATGACAAAACATTCCTTGATTAATAGCATAGTGTCTTTTTACTCATTTTAGTTTCTATAAAAAATGAGGATTGCTCCCCCTAAGCATATGCTCCCTCTTAGTGTGTGCATATTTTGCTTACCTTATTTATATGATGGTTTTGTATTTAATACCTCGAGCATAAGTTCGTTTATATGCTTGTGTATAAGCATCGACATTGTTTGATTTTACGGGAGTGTGCGCATTTATGTTAGTTCAATTTTGAGTAAAGGACCTCAAATGATTTTGATGATAGAAATCTTTTAATTATACCGGTTTAATATATTACCTGAAATGGTTACTTTGCATCGTAATTCTTTGGTATATATATAAGGCATAAATGTTCCATTTGATTTTAAATGGTTTATATATTCATATGCTTTTAATATTCAAATTTTCTATCCTTGTATTGTTTCCCATCTTCAACTTGCTCGCTAAGCCAATGATCACTAAATCTATGAGACTCACCCCAATATTCTCATTTTATAGAGAAGTGATCAGCTAACGTGCTTTTCATTGGCATATTACGGTCCACTGTGATGTAGGTAAAGGCATCTTCCAGTACATATTCCGAGTCACTCCACTGTTGAGGTTAGGTCATTTATAGTATATTTTGTTTCGAAAGTAAACATTGTGTACACTGTAAACATATATTTATATGATGATAAAACATAATGTATTGAGAGAATATTTGCCATTAAATGAAATTGTGATAGTTATAAGATTTCCAAGAGACATGTTATGGTTTGTTAAATGGATAATTGTGGAGGCTTGCTCAGGACATGGCGAGCTTACTCATGAGACTCAAGTGCCAGTAATGATCGAGGAAAAGGGTCGTTACATAATCCAACATTTCAAGCATAAGAAGCAATCACAAGAAACATCATAATATAAGAGTAATATGCAATAATCATTAATGCAAGGATGTCTACAAGGTTTTGCCCACATTTGGGCTCCTCACATTTGGGATCGTGAGTGGCAGTCGGCCTCACTCACGTTGAGCATTGCTAGTAGGTAACGAAATTTGCATCGCAACAGCTGGGATCGCTCTAAACTCGTGTGGTATTCTTACCCCCACATCTAGGCCATATTCATATGGTAATTCTACCCCCACATCTGGGCCAAATTCGTATAGTATTCTTACCCTCACATTTGGGCCATATTCATGAAGAATATCACATATCATACATGCATCACCAACATATCATGCACATATTTCTCTATAACCCATTCTCATGAACAAGTTTACCTCATAAGGCATGTGGTACTACATCACATCCTAAGGCATGTGGTACTACATCACATCCTATCTCGTAGAATCATGATTCGCATGCTCTAGTATTCCTCATATAAAACATATCATAAGCTTAAGGATGAGAACATCTACCTCCACTTAAGCATTCATTTCTTACACCTTTCGATACCAACCAAGGCGGTACTAATTTATTATGAATTTTTTTCCAATAATACTCATTCATCATGCACCACATCAAGTATAGAGGTGGGAATTTACATCCATAAGTCCACATATATTTCTCATCCTCTATCCATAACGGGATTGAAGTTTTTGAAGTAAAACATTTGAAAGGGCTTGTCCCCCTTTGATGAAAACTAATACTTAATAGTGATATTTGCATACATAAATAGATTTTAAAACTTTGTTGAAAACATTTGAATAAAATTATTTAATTTAATATTGTAAACATAACATTCAAATCGTGTAAGCGAAACAATTCAATAAAACATGCTTAACTTTACCGTAATAAAATCCTTAAAAGGTATATCCATTCACCTTGACAAAAGCGTGCTTTTAACCCTGGCTTCATTAAACCTCACTCGTTCTATGATATTCTAGCTCAACACAACCAATCATAAAATTTCTAGCATAAATCCCTATTTTTATAACAAACCCATTTATTTGGAACTAACATATTAAACCAATACTTTTCATTTCAAGCCAATAACCCACAATACTTTAAACCTAAATCATATATAATGAAACCTAAGATATTCTTACCTCCATAACCTTGTTGAAGAACAAAAACCCCCCCAAAATCCTAGCTCAAATTTGGATTAAATGAGATGAAAATTTCAAAACCCTTGAGTTAGGTTGAAGCATTATAATTAAAACCCAAGAATGCCAAATCTTACCTTGGATTTGAGTTTGGAAGGTTGAATCTTTGTCCAATGGGGTTTTGAAAAGTTATAGGAGGGTTTTGTGGTTGTTAGGGACAACTTGGAGGTTGAGCAAATGTATAATGAAGTTTAGGGCTTGTGTTGAACACTTTATATATTGATATGTCAAAAAAGCACAATAGTTGACTACAAGGGTTAGAAGGTCGACTATGGCTTCTTAAATCTTAGAGTTTTTTCACGCAATCTACCTTAAGGTCGACTACAGGAGCTAACAGATCGACTATGGCTTCTTAAATCTTGGAATTTTTCATGTTTTTTAACATAAGATCCACTTGTAACCATTAGGGATCGATCCTCCAAGTTTAAACTTGATAAAATACATTCTTTTGGCTTCTTTCAACCATTCTTTCACCCATCATTCATCCATGAATTTAACACAATAATATGGAAGGATTTACATCAAATGACAAGGAATTCTCATAGATAATCGTCAACAACATATAATTAATCATAATTCAAGTTTTTATCAAATTTCCACCATATGTAAAAATTGGAATTTCACAACTTCCTATCATTTATTCATTCATCAACACCACATCATCAACATCATATTAAGTCTAGGCACATCGCTACATAAAAAGTATGGTGTTTCACACATTTGGATTGAAAAATGCAAGTGCCACTTACCAAAGAGCCGTGGTGACCTTATTCCATGATATAATGCATAAAGAAATAGAGGTATATGTGGATGACATGATTGCAAAATCTTGTAGGGAAGAAGATCATATTGTTAATCTCAAGAAGTTATTTGAGAGATTATAGAAGTTTTAGCTCAAATTAAATCTTGAAAAATGCACCTTTCGCATTACTTTTGAGAAATTGTTGGGATTCGTAGTAAGCAAAAAAAGGATCAAAATGGATCCAGACAAAATACAAACCATTCAAAAGTTAGCATTTCCTCAAACGTAAAAAGAAGTGAGAGGATTCTTAAGGAGGTTGAATTACATTGCTCGATTCATATCCCCACTCACTTCCAAATGTGATCCAATTTTCAAACTCTTTCAAAAGCATGATCCAAGAGAATGGAATGAAGAATGTCAAGTATCCTTTGAAAAAATCAAGGATTATCTTACAAATTCTTCAATGTTAGTACTACTAGCTGCTGGGAAACCTCTCATTCTGTATTTGATAGTAAATGAGAACTCCATGAAATGTGTATTGGGACAACATGATAAAACAGGCAAGAAAGAGCATGTTGTATGCTACTTAAGTAAGAAATTTACCAAGCAGGAGTCCAAATACTCCATGCTTGAAAATATATTTTATACGCTAGCATGGATCGCTCGAAGGCTCCAACGATATGTGTTGTATCGTACAAGATGATTGGTGGCAAAGTTGGATCCCATCAAATATATTTTTGAAAAACCATCTTTATCTAGGAGAATAGAACGATGGCAAGTTCTACTGTCTAAATACGATATTGTATATGTATCCCAAAAGTTGATCAAAGGAAACATTATTGCTAATTTCCTTATAGATCCAGCCACAAAGGATTATGAGCTTGTAAGTTTTGATTTTCTAGATGAAGACCTAATGTCCATCCTGCATATTGATAAGTAGGAGTCTTGTAAAGCCTGACCTTATAAAATATTTATCATGACATACATGTGATGAATAGCATGTCCGCATGCTAGGAGAGTCTCAAAAAATTTACAAAAGTCGGTATTATACCTAGAGGTATAACAAAGTTGATTTAAGCCTCGAACTAGATCAAATAGAGATTTTAGGGTGAAATTGAAAATTTTAAAGTTCAGGAATGATTTAAAATGGTGATTTGGAGTTCGAGGATCAATTTGGAGTCAAACTGAAAATTTCACTATCTAGGGGTAAAATGGTAATTTTTCCACTCGAGGACAAAATGGAAATTTTTTTGAAAGATTTTGAGCATATTTGACTTATTGGAGTATGATTTGAGGTTGAGAAGTGAAAAATTGTAATCTCAGTATTTTTCGAAACATAGGGGTAAAATGATAATTTTGTCACCCTAGTGGCAAAATTGTAATTTTACACCACTAACACTTGTCATGCTCATAGAATTCATTCATTGACTTTTTATGTTATGGATAAGTGAGAAAACATATGTGATGGAGATAAAAAGTTTAAATTTTTAAAGTTTTAAAAATGGACCAATAAGAAAATGACAAGTGTCAAGCTTAGAATATTTTATTATTTAGCTTAAAAATCAACATAAATCAGCCTATTATCTCTCCAAATATTCGGCCAAGCAAGGAAAAGAAGGAAACAAAGGAAGAACAAAACCTAGGTGGAGAATTTCAAGAGAAAAAGTGTGAAAAATCAAGGAAAACAAGTGAAAAAGGTAGGATTTTTCAATTTAAACTTGAAATCTATTTTCCTTAAGCATTTCTCCTTATTTTCTATGGTTAAATTACATGTTTTCATAATGAATTCATGGCTAGTCAAAATGGGTATGGAGAGAGAAAGATGTTGGATTGAATTGATTTTAAGATATGTTAGTGTTTTTAGTTAGTTTAGCATATTTAGAAGCAAAACAATAAGAAAAGAATTCATTTTCCCCATGAATCTTCATTGGCCAAATCTTCCTTGATGTGTGTGGGTGATGGATTGTTATTATTTCAAGAGAAATGGCTTAGAAAATGATGAATAATTGTGAGAAAAATTACGTAGGAAAAATCACGATGTTAGTGCACTGTAATGGCCGAATTTTTCCATGAAGAAATGGGAGGGTTTTGATGCTGAAATTGGTGTTATTTGAATAATGTTTGGTGAATTGAGGTATTAGAAACGAAATGGAGTAATTTGAGATTAAATTGGACGCGTTAGTAATTAATCGGGTGACAAGACGAATTTGGTCGGTACCGAAATTTATATGGTTACTCGTGCATTTTGCATTCCATATCATGCATTAGTAGTCTAAATTAGTTTAATTTCGATTTAGTACTAATGTAGTGAGTTTCTCAATTTTGTATTGTGTCAACCTGGTGAGTCCTCCGATAAAGGCAAGGAAATTGCACTCGAGGACCAGTAGTTTGAGTACTTTAGAAATCTGCACTTTAGACATTGTGAGTAAACTTACTGTCATTTTAATTATCTAGGGTGGTTTTTAGATGATTTCATGAATTCTATGGAAAAAGGGGTTTAAAAAGGTAAATTTTCATGTTTTATGAATAAATGTGTTTCAATGAAATTAATTTATAAATTGTTTTGAAATTAATAATGATTTTAAAAAATAGAGTACACAGAGACTACTAATTGTTGCAATTTGATTGTTTAAATTAATTGGCTTATGATAAATCGGGCATGATTGGCTGGTTGGCAATTGTATTGAAATACGGATTATTTATTTGCCTTGTAAGGCTGTGAATCACAATAATTGCCATATCATGTTATTGAATTTTATTGATTGGTGAGATAATTATTAGCTTGCTGCAGTAGGTAGGTTCCGTGGACCAGCTTATGAGAGGGGCACGGTAACCCCGTTTATATGTGCTCACCTCGATTGTAGAGGCGCGTAGGGTAGCTCCTGAGGTGATATTTGAGTTCACTTCACGCCGAACCACCACGTGATGGTGAACTCAGTCAACGCCAAGGAACGACTGTGTTTTTCTCAAACTAAAAATATGTTTATGTGTGTACGAAATTTATTTTTAACAGCTTTGGCGGTCTCGGTAGGATGCCTCGGCCAAGGTGTCCCCGAGGATGGATTTATGGCACAAGCCTAGTTTTTATGAGATTCATAAGCCTCGTTACGTATTTTGAATGAAGTGTGTTCTAATGTTGTGACCCACTTTACGATGATTTACTTTATCGTCTCCATGTACTCAACTCTAGATGTTTATGATGATGCCTATTTGCTCATTGAGATTTTATAATCTCACCACCCTCATTTCCACCCATTTCAGGCTTAGTATAAACTGTAGATAGCTGATATCGTAGAAGGCTACATATGGCATTACTTCCTCAAAAACTGTAAGTTTGCAACCTTCGTTCATTTTTGTCATTTGGGGGTCCATATGTCACTGTAAATTAAATATCATACCCTAGTTATCTGTACTACTATATGTAGGAATTTATTTTGCTTTTACGCTGTAAAAATTGTTTATGCAGTGTTCTAAAAATATTATTTTATAAGAAAATAGAATATTTTGTTTAATATTTTTATTTTATTCTAACAGTCATGATTTCACTTTAAACCAATGTTTTAAACATCTAAATTTATTTTGATTTTGAAATATGTGTTCTGCACTTATATACTACATTATTAGTTGGTATCGAAATTTTTAGGAAAAAATGACCGAAATACCCCTGTGAGACGAAAATTATTTTTTTATTGTTTTAAGTTGGAAACAGTTTAAAACCTCTTAGAACATGATATTTGGCAACGGTTACTCACAGGGAAAATGAGAAACTAATATTAAAGCCTTACGGGGTTTCGGTTGGCATTCCAGGTAATGAGTGCCTATTGGGACACCGCGACGGTTGTCATGGGCTCGAGGGGAGTACCGAGTCGTGACAAATCTAGTGAAGCTAACCCTTGAAAAATTTATTTCAATAGGGCATTTAATGCTTTAGGGCACAAAATTGGGGCAACCTTGATCTCCTTATATGGGAAATATTATCCAGTCACTACAAGATTAAATTTCAATTATACCAATAACATGGTAGAATACGAGGCATGTGTAATGGGATTACAAGTAGCAATCGATATGAAAGTTGACATAGTAAAAGTTTATGGAGATTTTGCTTTAGTGATTTGTCAAATGCAAGATGAATGGTGTTAGTGTGGAAGCCTCAATAAGCAATATACCAAGAAAGGGGAGAATTGGTATTTCTAAATTCTTTTAGAAATTAAGTATAAAAATAAAAAATTTTGCAACCAAAAATTTCTTGTGTCAAAAACAAAGTTTGTGATTTTCCTAAACAAGTTTTCAATAATGAATTGAAAATAACAAATAACAAATCAAGGTGAAATATTTCCCCTAAGTCAAATGCAAGCAAAGTATAAATAATGAACCAAGGTAAAATATTTTCCTAAGCTAAATGTAAGCAATAAATCACAGTGTTAAAAAATTAAAAGCAAGACATAAGATTTTTATTGTGGTTCGGCCTTCTCTAGTGCCTATATCCACTCCTATAGAACACTAAGGAATTTTAAATCCATTAAGGGAAATGAGCTTTTTATGACATCAAGTGAAACCCTCACAGTAGCTTTTTTCAGGATCAAGCTAAACTCTCACAATGCTTTTTACAAGATTAAACGAAACCCCCACAAGCTTTTTTCACAAGATCAAGTGAAACCCTTACAATGCTTTTCACAAGATCAAGCAAAACCCTTCAACAATGGTTTTTATGGGTTCAACCACAAACCCACAAATAGCTTTTCAAGGTTAAGTTAGAACCTTTACAATGGAGTTCAAAGTTTAGCATGAAAATTCCTTTACAAAGGCTGGGTCCTAGGAGTTTAAGCTTGAACGTAGTAAAAGAAGAAATTTTAGCTTGAATGAAGTAAGTTTTCAACTTTTGTAAGCTTGGTGGAAGACTAAAATGAAGCAAAACAGTGAGAATAAGCATTTTAGAGGTCTCTTTAGGGTATGAAACTTTATCTCAAGTCTTCTTTTTCTTCCAAATGGCTGAAAGGCAACTATTTATAGCTAGTGTGAAGTTTGGAACAGTTAGACATAAGTTTGAATCAAATTTGACCATTGTTGAACGTTGAACGTTGACTATAACTCTCCTAAAGTCGATTATGTTCTTCAACCTTCTCAAATTAGGGTTTCATAGTTGAGTATAACCTTTTTTTACTCAATCCACTTCTCGAGAGCATAATTTTTATAAGTCTAAGCTACTATTGTCAACTATGCCTTAAATACTTAGAATGGTAAGGATGAAATCATGTATCTTATTATCACAACCCAATTTCCAGGCCATGACTGGCACAAGGGCCCAATGGGCATAGCCCACTAAGCCCAAGCAAGCCTTTTTTTCTTTAAGATATGACACTCATAATTCCTAATGAATGATCTTTTGAAATTAGACCATGAGAACCATGTGTATATATATAACATTCCCAAAGTAGGGTTATCATTCATCAACCCTAACTGACATGGGTAATCAATCAACAGACAGAGTGCACAACAATCTCATAATTTATATTTAAGTAATTATATACACATGCAAGAGACCTTGACTATCAGCGGAGTGACTCTGGGCGTGGGTGCCACTACAGGATGCCATGGTACCTACCAAATGGCGAATACTAATGGACACTTCAATCTAGGTCCCAACTACCTCCGAATCTGAAACATGAAGTTAAAAAGAGTGAGTATAAACCCAGTGAGTGAACATAGGAAGGGAACAAGCAAACGATAAGGACAGTGTAGAAATTATGATGCACTTATGTTAAAAACAATGCAATTTAATTTAATTTCTTGCTAAAACCCCGAATTTTAAACTTAATTATTTAACCCATTGGTGTTGAAGGATCCATGATCAACCATGAAGTTGAAAAGGGTGAAAACTACAGTAGAATCCACGCAAGCCAAGTATGGTAGAGGAAATCTCACTGCAGTGAAATTCAGGGCAAAAATTTTGAACCACCACCCTAGAGTTTCTCCCTGCAGCGAGAAAGAATTTCGCTGGAATGAAAACTCGGGATAGCTTTTTTCCCAACCACCCAAGAGTTCTCACTGCAATAAGAAAGAATTTCGCTACAGTGAAAACCAAGGCTATTAAGTTAAAAGAATTCTTGTCATTTTTCAAAAAATATTTAAAAGAATTCTTGTCACAATGAAAATCCATTTTTGCTGCAATGAAAATCAATTGGAAAGCATTTGTCAAATTTCAACATTCAATATTCAATACAATCACATTTTATCTCCTTAACCTCTATATATAACATATATAAACACATATACAACTACCAGCACCACCCCAACTCTCCCCCAACTCATGTGCACTTCTACACTGCACATAGCTAGGTCATCATGTGCACTCCCACACGCACATTACAATATCATCATCAGCATCATGTGTTCTCCCACACCTCACATGTCACAGCCTAATTTCGGGACATGATCGACGCAAGGGACCAATGGGCTCAGCCCACCAAGCCCAAGCAAGCCTACTTACATGATCTTATACGCTAATCCATATTCCTTTAGAATCCGAAATTCATAATGCTCAATTACAATTCCTTTGAAAATAACTCATAAAACCCAATCATGTATTCATAATGGCATCATCAACCATTATATACATACATATAATTTGACAAGTAAATCTCAGCATTTCACAACAAGTAGTCATATACACCTAATTAGAACTTGACCGTCAGCAGAGTGACTTTGGGCACGGTTGCTAACATTTAATGTCACGCTAAACCTACCGAGCAATGGATAGAGAAGAGCACCTCGTCCTAATATCCAATCACCTTTGACTCATAAAAACCTAAAACATGAATTTTAAAAACGTGAGTACAAACTTAGTGAGTGAACATAGGAAGGGAACAAGGAACGTTAAGCAAGGTTTAGAAAGCATGATGCACTTAAGTTCAAAACAATGCAATTTAGTTTATCTCTATTTAAAAACACCTCATTCAAACCCTTGGTCGTTTTGTTACTTGATGACAAAAGACTCATGAATAAGAAGGAAGTTGAGAAGTGAAAACTTTAGTAGATTTCAAGCAAGTCAAGCATAATAGATTGACTCTCATTGTAGCAAAAAGGTATTCTCGCTGCAACAAAATTCTGGCCAGATAAAAATCCAAGGGGCTTTCACTACCACCGAAAAAATCCACTCATGCCACATTGCACATTAAATTGAACATATTGACAATACTCAAGTTTTCAATAGTCAATGCAATCACATTTTAAATCCAAACATCTCTATACAGTAAATATGTATATATATAAGCACTTAAACCACCATCACCTCACCCAGCTGATGTGCATCATTATCGACATGTGCACTACCCACTCCGTACATGCAAGGTTATAAATATCACGACAGCATCATTACTAGCATGTGCATTACCCACTCCGCACATACACGGTTGGGCTCCACTCATAGGGGACGACACTCGCTACAAGCAGCCCTTTCCTCCTTTAGCGGTGGCTCCACTAGTAGGGGACAACCCTCGCTACAAGTAGCTCTTTCCTCCTTCAGCGGTGGCAACAAACGGTACCTATTAGAGCACTCGTAAAGAACAACCCTCTCTACAAGCCCTTGGGTGGAGAGTCACCTTGGTAGCTTTACAATTGAATTTCTTTTCCAAAAGCTTTCAAACTATCATGAAAATCTCACTTTCTCTCTCTAGAACGTCCAACTAGTGAGAGAATGTAATAAGGAAAGGTTTTTGAGGGTTTTATGGTGAAAAAATAGAATAGCACAAAGAACTTTGTGAAAGGGTACACAAAACATGAAAAATCGGGGTTAATTCAAGGAAATATATGGAAATTCAAGGCAAGCTTCCATGGGGGGGGGGTGAGAGAATGTGGAAGAGGAAAGAGAAAAAGAAGAAGTGCTGGAAATTTGAAGAACATCCTAGAAAGTTAGATTTTTATGGCTTAAGTTTATCTATTTCTAGCAAAATTACCAAAATGCCTTTAACTATGTCATTTTGTTTTTCCATTGCCTTTATACAATCTTTTTATTTCTTTGACACTGAGACAAGGTCCATAAGTGTCTAGAAATGCTCGGGTTCATGAAAACTTAAAAATTTTAACTCGAGATGCAAAATGACCGTTTTACCCTTTTTGTTTCTTTCCATTTTAATTTATTCCTCCCAACATTCATTTAACTCCAATTTCCTTCTATTACCTTCTTTTACACATGTACAAACAAAGTATCAAGTTTGTACTCCAACGCAGTGTCCCCATAATATTTAAAATATTTATTTACCCACGCTATCTTTACTTAATAAAGACACGCGACCCCATGAACGTCATTTTTCTCCAAAATTCTCTCATTCTTCTTCTTCCCCACTTAGATTGACCATATACTCCTTCTTCATGAAAAATTTTGACACTGAATAAAATATTAATTATTTAATATTATTTTATTAATAAAATATTATTTTATTCTAAAAATTTTTTCGTGTCTCCTCTTGTCCTCTTGGTACCCAAAATACCTTATTAGGCCTCAACTGACTTTCGAATCACTTTTTATCTCACAAATTCTTCTCTGATAAAAATATCATTATTTTATTATTATTTCCTCATGTGCAGAATATTTTATCCCAAACTATTCCTTTCATCTTTCATCATTTCTAAACATCATAATTAACTTCAATTGGCATCCAGTAAGTTTTTTATTGGTCACTATATCAAAGAACGGGATATTATAGTCTCCCCCACTTAAATAGAATTTGTCCTCGAATTCTCTTTAACATCGAGTCGTTAACCTCACTCAATGATCATATTCCATTTCCTTGTTCGTAAGGAATTTTGATTTACGTGTCTCATTATCTTCAATTTGACTATAACACTTTACGAGGTCAGGGTACGTAACTTATATCTATTATCACCCTTGAGTCAAAACCATGGTACCCTTCTCAATTATTCTTTGTTATCACTAAGATCCCAAGTATACCTTTAGTTCCATCACTAACCTCGAACATATCTTTATTTCGATTCTTGTCAAACCTCCAATCATTCATTCACCTCGTTTGTTATGACCCGGTACTCCCCTCGAGCCCGTGACAACCGTTGCGACGTCCAGATAGACTTTCATTGCCCGGAATGCCAATCAGAACCTCGCAAGGCTTTAATATCAGTTTTCGCACCTCCCCTATGAGCAACAGTTGTTAAGTATCATGTTTTGAGAGATTATAAACTATTTCCAAATCAAAACAATAGAAAAATAATTTTTTCCACTCATAAGGGCATTTTGGTCATTTTTCCTTGAAAGTCTCGAAACCAGCTAAAAATGTAGTATGCGAGTGTAAAACACATATTTCATAATCAAAAATAAGTTTATACGTCTAAAACCTTCATTTAAAATGAAATTATGACTATTTGAATATAATAAAAATATTTAATAAAATATTTTATTTTCTTATAAAACAATATTTATAGAGTTGTCGGTAAATAATTTTTGTAGCGTAAAAGCTAAATAAATTCATACATACTGTAATACAGATAACCAAAGTATAAATTTAATTTACAGTGACACGTAAGCCCACGAACGACCAAAAGTAATGAAGGCTATGAACCTACAGTTTTTGAGGATGCAAGTTCAATTGTACCCTCAACGAAATGAGCTATCTACCGACTATCCTGAGCCTGAAATGGGTGGAAATGAGGGTGGTGAGATTATATAATCCCAGTGAGTAAACAAATACTATCTAAAATATCTAAAGCTGAGTAAATGGAGACAGATTAAAATAGATTATCATACTGTAATTCAGCACCTTTCAACTCATTTCAACCAAATAAAATCAATTCATATAAATTGAGTAATCAACATGGCTTATGAATTTCTTAAAACTTTCGCGCGTGCCAAAACCATTCTCATACTCAATTATTAGGGATACCTTGGCCGAGAGCTATCCTAACCGAGTCCGCCAAGGCTGTTAAAAAGTTATGTACGCATAAATCATGTTTTTATTTTAAAAATATAGTCGTTTCTTGGCTTTGGCTGACTTCACCCTCACGTGGTTGTTTGGCGTGAAGTGAACTTTAAAGTGTTAACCTCATGAGTTATCCATCAGTGCCTCTCATACTGAGGTATGAATATAATAGGGTTACCGTGCCCCCTTTAATAGGCTGGTCCACGAAACCCGTCCACTGCAGCGACTAATCAATAGCCCACCAATTCAATAAAATTTAACAGCATGACATGGCAATTTTATCATTTTCCAGCCTATCAAGGCAAACAACAGTTTATACATTTTCAACACAAATACCAATTCAGCCATTCATGCCAATATTGCCATCAGCCAATCAATTAGAACCATAAATTCACAATACATCAAATGGTATCCAATTACTATATTTTTAAAGCCATCATTCATTTCAAGACGATTTATAAAATCATTTCATTTAAACACATTTTGTTTATAAAACATAAATATTTACATTAAATTCATTTTCCATAAAATCACAAAATCGGACAAAACCACTTTAGATAATTAAGATGATAGTAAGGTTACTCACTATTTCAGGAGTTGAATTCTAAGTACTCCGATTCTTGATCCTCGGGTACTATCTCTTTACTTTTGCCAGAATGCTCACCACCTAGACATAATGCACAATAAGCCATTTACTACATTTGTGCTAAATTGTTATAAAACCAATTCAGGCTTTATACTAATGTATGAAATGGGATGCAAATTGTTCGGATTATCATCTAAACACGGTGCTCTACACAAATTCAATTGTGTACCTAAATAAAACGGTATTGTCCTAATTCAATCTATCACTCGATTAATTGGCCAATATGTCTAATTTAACTCCAAATAATTCCATTTTTCTTCCAATTCTCCAAATCATCAAACACAAATTAAATAACTTGAAATATGGCAAAATCATCCTCACATTTTCTCTTGAAAAATTCGGCCATGGTGGGTGCATCAATATTATGATTTTTCCTACTTGATTCTCACACCATAAATCACTAATTCCTAACCAAATCACTTGAAATAAAATCAAAATCATCATCAATATTCCACATGGAGAATTCGGCCAATGATGGGTGATGGGAGAAAATGAATTTTTCTTGTTGGCTTTTCATGCTACACATCACTAACTAACTAAAACCACTAAAATATCTTAAAATCTAACCAAATCAAGCATCAAAACTCCTCCCCCCATGTCTAGCCAGCAAGGGTATCCTCATGCAAACTTGATTCTCAACCATGAAAAATGCAAAAGAATGCATGGGAAAGGTAGATCACAAGTCAAAATCAAGAAATTTTACCTTTGATTGCTTGATTACTTGAAATTCACCAATTTTCTCTTGAATTTTCACCCTAGGGTTCTTGTTCTTTCTTTTCTTCCTTTGTTATTGCTTTGGCCGGCCATATGAAGAGAAATGAGTTGATTTTGTGCTGATTTTTAAGTCAAATAATAAATGGATGAAAATTTGACACATGTCACCATTCCATTGGTCCATGTGTCATACTTATCTATTAAGTAATCTCTCTCCACCACTAAAATTTTCTCAATTATCCATGATAATATTGGGTAAAATCCATGTGCTGGACAAGTGTTGGGTGATGTAAAATTACAATTTTGCCCCTAGGGTGGCAAAATGACTATTTTGCCTTTATGTTTTGAAAAATGTTGAAATTAAAATTTTTTACTTCTCAAACTCAAATTATGTTCTAAATAGTCAATCTTGATCAAAAACTTCTTCCAACATTCCAATTTTAACCTCAGGTGACAAAATGACCATTTTACCCCTAGGTCATGAAAATTCCAATTTGACTCCAAATCGATCCTCGAATTTCGAATCACCATTTTAAGTCATTCTGGGGTTTTAAAATTCTCAATTTCATCTTAAAATCTCTATTTGGATCAGTTCGAGGTTTAATTCAACTTAATTGTACAATTTGATACAATACCGTCCTTTAACGATTTTCAAGGTACCCAAGTAAGCAAACATGCATTCTTATGTAAGACTGGCATAATAAACATATTGTTGAGCTAGGTTTAACATCGTTTACCTCTAGTTCGACTAGAATGCCTCACTTATGTCTGTTATCATCCTTTAGAATCAAATTGATGGTAGTCTTCACGATCATTATCTCTTATTTTAAGATGTTGAGTACGCCTTTATCACTATTATTAAATTTGAACCATAACTCTATTTCAATCATACCGATTTCAATCACATATTATACTTACTTATGTATGCCTAATCACCATCTTATTATTTCGCTCCTTGCCAAACTTCTCGACATTCATTCATTCATCTTATCCCCATACACTATTATGTAACTTGCAACATTATAAACATGCCATATTCATTTCTATACATAGTCTCAACGTCGAAAAAGGTTAATGCCTCTAATTATTCCCACATACTTCAGGTTTATTTTGCATTTATGCCACATACTTCAATTATTCCCACATTATGGATTATATTTCTTTAATCTCATTTCTTTGACTATTTTTCCCAAACTTTCTTATATCATCATAGTTCAACTTCTAATGGGACTTCTTACCATTGTACCATATATACAACTCATCAAATACATAAAGTTCAAATCTCAAATTACTGAGAACAATTTTTCACCTCAGTTGGTCAAGTCATCAATTTCACATATACGTGTGTACATTCATTTCCAAATGTCAGCATTCCTCGTTACGCATAGGGATTCATGTGTTCGCGTGCCTTGGACTACATCTTCATTTATTCATCCCCATCCCTATCCAAGATTCAATATAATAATCCTCATATTTCATGTCAACGTTCTCATATTTAATCTATGAGCATTGGGGTATAATTAATTTCAGATTACCCTTTTTATATGTTTAAATCACCGTTCCATTTGCATCTTACCAAAAGTTATCTCTTACGTAATCCATAAGAATTCTCATTATGCCTATGCATAGCTTCACATCCTTTTCACGCCCATACTCTTTTCTTATCATTTCCAATTATACGCTTAAGTTTCATTGTACTATATATCCTTGCATCACAATGTCATTAATCACATCTCACTCGCCAAATGTCATTTTCATTAAATCACAATCCGGTATTCGTATATGCTTTATAACCTTGTTGATCCTTCAAAGATTTATCTCTTACTTGATCATTGCATTTTATGTAATACCACAATCTCTAAAAGTCATCCATATTTCTCAATTATTCTTCATACCTCTAATATATACATTTCAACTTTAATGAGTCACTTAAAAACTGAGACTGATTCGAATCGTGCATGCCTTAAGCATTTTCGAATTCTAATTTCCATACTACCTTAGGAAGTTTTCATTATTGGACTTCATTATCAAAATTATCTTCGATCATCCTTTGTTCTATTCTTTCATACTAATATGACATCATTCTCCCCAGACCAATCCGTAGTTTGTATTTGAAACTGCAAGACTTGAAACAAGGTTTTCCTTAAGTTTTTTTTTTCAACGTCAATACGAATCTCACTTTCAGCTTACAGCTTTTTCTTTGTAACTACATAACTTAATGCTTGCTTTCACAAGATCCATAGCATAACTACTCTTGAGTATTTCCTTAGGGATACCTATCTCAAACTCATGTCTCACCGCATGTGATTAATTAACACGTGACTTAGCCGTTAGGCTCCTCAGCAAGTTTCAAAAATCCCACCTTTTATACTTGTCGTGTATGATATATAATTCCTTCTTAAAGATGTTTGTGCATTCCTGAAACACTTAGTCTCTTATTTGCTCCTTAACATCCCGAGCATATCGTCCTATAGACATGCACTTATTCTTAAAGATATATAAATACATACTCGTCCATTCAATCCCCAATTCATCTTCATAGGTTTCTAGCGTGCCGCACAATTGGCCTTGTGTTTTTACTAAACTTTTTCATTTAGCTGGGTCAAGACAAGAATTGTAATTTCTCATGACGATATTCTGGATAAACCCATTTGCTATACCACCCTTGCAATCCTTCATTCACACTTTCATCACTTGGTATTGACATCCCTTATCCATATCTCATATATTCATCTAACTCTTCGCTCACTTTTCCTTAGCCTTTAACAAGGCTTAATCTTTCGTCTCTTTTATTTCTTAGGATTTGACTTTGGTCAACATATTATCCATCTTAATACTTCACATGATATCTTATCTCAATGTAGCCATTTCAAGAATCTTTCAATTTTTCTTTTAATTATATGCCCATATACAAGGCGATAAAGTAACTTTTCAATTCATTCATGTAAACATTCTCCAGAACATTTAAAACTCCCAAATAACAGAGCTCAATGACCAATGACCATAATTCAACTTGTAAGATCATTATTGTGCCACTCCCATCTTGCTCATGCATCATAGACATGAGGTATTCGTAGCGCTGTGATGCTGGACAGTCAGTGCTACAGCGTCGCGACTGCTAGACATGGGATAGTTTCAACATTGCAGTGCTAAAAAGTTAGTGTTATAACGCTGTGGATGCTGAAAATTTCTTCCACGAATAAGTTCTTCCATCTTTAAAGTTACTACAGGGATCATGCTTAACCATTTGGCTTTCCTCCAGGCCTATCCCACAATCTTCATGACCAGGCATATCTTTTCTTTTGCTTATCATATGCACTAAGCTGAGTCAATATTTTCAAGCTCTTTTTATCCTTTAACATTTATCTTCGACCAATAGGTTCCACCTTAGGAAAATCTTGCCATATTGTGCATCAAATTCTCAATATATAATACCACACACAAAAATATCCTCCATTTATGACATTCCACGATTCCTTAACATTCACAATTAATTATTTTTCTTGTCATGTAACTCAAATAGTTCTGTTTACTTTCAGTACAAATGACCATGAAAATAGTTCATCTTTCTCCATGCTCTACATTCACAATCTTTATTAATCAAGGATTCACTTTTTCCTAAGTTCCATAATTTAATTCCATTGGCTATATTTGTGCCTAATTATTACCTCGTAATGTCATGGTATCATTTTGTAATTCCCTCCATACTTAAATTTTACAATCCTTGACTTAATCACATCATCCTTTCTAAGTGTCACCAATATCCTCATTGATTTCTCCCATATCCTTCCGAATTGTAACTGCAACTGGGATTTCAATTTCATCTTTCTACGATTAATTGGTAATCATTTATCAAGTCTCGTAGTTGTTTGTACCATTAATGACTTTCTACGTCGGTCCTTAATAATAATTTAAGGCGACCAACCACGCCACTAAGGTGAATATCCTTCCTTGATAATTACATTCCTAGTTTACCTCTGTCATATCAAAAGATTCCCATACACATCTAGTCATTTAAATAGTTACTTTATAATTTGTTTGAGTCATACAAAATAAAAGCCAACTCTTAGATCCTTTATATAGATAACTACTACTATTTCCCTTCCACCGCATCTGTCTAGACTTAAAGTGATATGAACTTTAACGAAAATATTATGTGTCTTTAGGATCCTCATCACCTCAATCCAAGCTCATCGACAGATCCTCTTCCGGGTCCTTTTCCATCTCTTGGGATTTTCTCATTTTATCCTTAATCTGAGCTTGTTGCTGCCTCTCAAATTCCTCCTTACTAACAGGTGCAGCACCTCTCCCACAACCAGGAGGTAAGTGTCGAACAACAATTACAGATACCTTCCTAGGATGATAATTACTGATTGTCCTTTTTCCCATCTTGTTCGTGTTCATTTTTGTCAGATCGATTTCATTACACACCAATCTTGCGAGACTTCTCAAGCTCTTAAATAATGGTTTACCTCTCAAGGAAATCGATCCACTCAGAAATCGGGTCGGGTTACTTGTTACGCTTTCACCCTCAGGCACTTATCAGCTCCGAGCAATGGAATCTAGCGATCCCTCGCTAGTACTATAAGGGGTATCGGGACTACCATCTTTTCTAGACATGGCGTGTGCAACCGACGCACGTCCACTTATACGCAACCAAGTATTGATTACTCATCCATCTATACATCATAAAAACAGGCAGATTTCTAATGAAGTAGGGGCCTATGTAGCCTATTGTCCTTGACTTGTGTTGCGCACCCACAATCCAAGGACAAGACTCTACACGAACTCTAATAACTCCGCTGACCACACAAGAATCCCTAGGACTCATTTAAACCTAGAGCTATGATACAAAATTTGTCACTAGGGGTGGCTCCACTCGTAGCGGACAACCTTCGCTACAAGCAGCCCTTTCCTCCTTCAATGGTGGCAACAAACGGTACCTATCAGAGCACTCGTAAGGGACAGCCCTCTCTACAAGCCCTTGGACGGAGAGTCACGCTTCGCCACTGTTCACATGTGAGAGTTCCCAGGGATCGGGTTAAACCCTTTGCTCTGATACCAAGTTTGTCACAACCCAATTTTTGGGACATGATCGGTGCAAGGGACCAATGGGCTCAGCCCACCAAACCCAAGCAAGCTTACTTACATTATCTTATACGCTAATCCATATTCCTTTAGAATCTGAAATTCATAATGCTCAATTATAATTCCTTTGAAAACAACTCATAAAACCCAGTCATGTATTCATAATGGCATCATCAACCATTATATACATACACATAATTTGACAAGTCAATCTCAGCATTTCGCAACAAGTAGTCATATACACGTAATTAGAACTTGACCGTCAACGAAGTGACTCTTGGTACGGTTGCTAACATTTAATGTCATGGTAAACCTACAGAGCAATGGATAGAGATGAGCACCTCATCCTAGGATCCAATCACCTTTGACTCAAAAAAACCTAAAACATGAATTTTAAAAATGAGAGTACAAACTCAGTGAGTGAACATAGGAAGGGAACAAGCAACGTTAAGCAAGGTTTAGAAAGCATGATGCACTTAAGTTCAAAACAATGCAATTCAATTTATCTCTATTTAAAAACCCCTCATTCAAACCCTTGGTCGTTTAGTTACTTGATGACAAAAGACTCATGAACAACAAGGAAGTTGAGAAGTGAAAACTTTAGTAGATTTCAACCAAGTCAAGCATAATAGATTGACTCTCACCACAGCGAAAAGGCATTCTCGCTGCAATAAAATTCTGGCCAGATAAAAATCCAAGGGGCTTTCACTGCCACCGAAAAAATCCACTCATGCCACATTGCACATTAAATTTAACACATTCACAATACTCAAGTTTTCAATAGTAAATGCAATAACATTTTAAATCCAAACATATCTATACAGTAAATATGTATATATATAAGCACTTACACTACCATCACCTCACCCGACTAATATGCATCATTACCGGCATGTGCACTGCCCACTCCGTACATGCACAGTTATAAATATCACGACAGCATGATTACTGGTATGTGCACTGCCCACTCCGCACATGCACGGTTGGACTCCACTCATAAGGGATGACCCTCACTACAAGCAACCCTTTCCTCTTTCAGCGGCGGCTCCAATCGTAAGGGACCACCCTCGCTACAAGCAGCCCTTTCCTCATTTAGGAGTGGTAACAAATGGTACCTATCAAAGCACTCTAGGGGACAGCCCTCTCTACAAGTCCCTGGGTAGAGAGTCACGCTTCGTCACTGTTCACATGCGAGAGTTCCCAGGGATCGGGTTAAACCCTTTGCTCTGATACCAACATTGTCATTCAACCAGCATGTGCACTGCCCACTCCGCACATGCACGGTTATATCAATTATACAAAATTACTGAACAATATTTATATCATATATCTTTATATACATATCAGCGTCATATAAAAGTACATAGATTCATCACAATCATGTTCCACATCACAAAAACATTTCACTAAAGGCTTGTTCCCATGCATTTTGAAGAAAAGATAATGTAAATAGTTCAAGTGGTTCGCTCAAATGTATGTACATCTACCCAAAACATTTTAGTGTAGGTTCACTCACCGATATTTATTAAATCTTTACTCGACTCTAACCTCTATTAATGGTCCAAATGGAACTGTGGGGCCTTGTTGGGACCTATAATCACAACAACATCACAACCAATCCAATTTGCATAATTGTAGTTCTAAAAGCTATCCACTAAATTATGTTCTGCTAGTTATTTTTAACTGGCTTCCATCTACTATTAAGTGACTATATATTTTCACTATTCTAGTCACACTACAATGAATAACCCACCTCAATTACAAAACACTCACCGATCACTAGCCATTCTCAACAACTAAAAAGAAATCAACTCTATTTCACTACTCACCTTGGTAGCTTTACAATTGAATTTCTTTTCCAAAAGCTTTCAAACTATCATGAAAATCTCACTTTCTCTCTCTAGAACATCCAGCAAGTGAGAGAGTGTAATAAGGAAAGGTTTTTGAGGGTTTTATGGTGAAAAAATAGAAGAGCACAAAGAACTCTTTGAAAAGGTACACAAAACATGAAAAATCAAGGTTAATTCAAGGAAATATATGGAAATTCAAGGCAAGCTTCCATGGGGGGGGGGGGGGGGGGGGGGTGAGAGAACGTGGGAGAGAAAGGAGAAGAAGAAGAAGAAGTGTTGGAAATTTGAAGAACATCCTAGAAACTTAGATTTTTATGGCTTAAGTTTATCCATTTCTAGCAAAATTACCAAAATGTCCTTAACTATGTTATTTTGTTTTTCCATTGCCTTTATACAATCGTTTTACTTCTTTGACACTGAGAAAAGGTCCATAAGGGTCTAGAAATGCTTGGGTTCATGAAAACTTAAAATTTTAACTTGAGATGCAAAATGACCATTTTACCCTTTTTGTTTCCTTCCATTTTAATTTAGTCATCCCAACATTCATTTAACTCCAATTTCCTTCTATTACCTTCTTTTACACATGTACAAACAAAGTATGAAGTTTGTACTCCAATGCAGTGTCCCCATAATATTTAAAATATTTATTTATCCGCGCTATCTTTACTTAATAAAGACACGCGACCCCATTAACGTCATTTTTCTCCAAAATTCTCTCATTCTTCTTTTCCCCCACTTAGATTGACCATATACTCCTTCTTCATGAAAAATTTTGACACTGAATAAAATATTAATATTTTAATATTATTTTTAGAATAAAATATTATTTTATTTCAAAAATTTCCTCTTATCTGCTCTTGTCCCTTTGGTACCCAACATACCTTATTAGGCCTCAATTGACTTCTGAATCACTTTTTATCTCAAATTCTTCTTCGATAAAAATATCATTATTTTATTATTATTTTCTTATGTGCGGAATATTTTATCCCAAACTATTCCTTTCATCTTTCATCATTTCTAAACATCATAATTAACCTCAATTGGCATCCAGTAAGTTTTTTATTAGTCACCATATCAAAGTATGGGGTATTATATCGCATGCCATATATCTTTGACATGTGCACTCCCACACCGCACACTATTAACATCGTCATGTGCACTCCCACACTGCACACGCAAGATTATAATTATCAGACAATAACACTATTCAATGCATAACATATACATCAACATAATGTAGAAACACATGAGCTAATCACACTGCACATGTCACAACATAAGAACACTTCATGAAAGGCTTGTTCCCCAGGTATGTTTTAAAGAAAAACAAATGAAATTTTCAAATGATTCGTTCCGACACATATGCATTTCCAAAAACATTTTAAATGCAAGTTCACTCACCTTACGATAACGGGATATTACATGGCTATTAGTTCGAAGGCATATCTAGCTATTTCTACTTGCTTGTCGCTCGTTATTTCCCTTGGCACGCCACCACAGTACACTATCTTTACTTATGCACTTCCTAACAACAATCCAAATTCAATATTGTTAGTGTACATCATTTCTACTTCTCTTTTTCCTTCAATCATGAATCCTTATTCAACTAACTTATATCTTGACACATTTTTACCGAAATTGCCTTTATCCTTTACTTGCGTAATTCTTCAAATTATAATTATCGGCAACTTATGTATGACTTTAGCACCCATATTAACCTTTTCTAGCCATCTTCATTCAAATTCGTCTTATATTTTCACACATAACTCACATATATGGCAGCAACAATCATTCTCACTTTCACTCAATTATTTCCAAGTTTACATGCATCATTATCTACCTAACTTTCAATACTTTGCTTCTCAATCCTCCAACCACATTCTTCCTTTTTCATTTCTTTCAAACAACATGCCATACAAACTTAACAATTTTCAACTAGCTTATGCAAATAGATTATTTCAACAACCATAATTCCTCACAATATGCCACTTAAAATTTCAACCACACAACAATAATTATTTCTCAAGATTTCTCAACTATACTTAAAACATCATTCGTTTTTACCTTTATGGTTGCTTAACCCGTACATGCACTCCACCGTTCCTTCAAAACATTAATCATCAAGCCGCCAAAATGATTCACACATTATTTCTCCAAATATTTAACCAACTGTGAGCTTAAAACAAAAAAATCCTTGCCTCATGTCTCTTGAATCTTGAGGCCCACTTGATATTTCTTCAATTACTCTTGAATCACTCACTACCCAAGCCTTCCACTTTTCTCTCTTTTCTTCCCTTAGCCGATTTCCTTTATTTTTCTTTTCAAATGCATGGTGGTAAGGTGAAAATGGCATGGGAGCATGTAGGAGAAGAAGAAAAATATCTTTTGGGTGGGTAAGAATCGGCCATGGGATAAAGATGAAGAGTCAAAGCTTCCTTTGGAAGTTGATGGCAAAATTACCATTTTACCCTCCAAGGTTTTCACCCTTTTTTAATTGTATCCTCCCACAATCTTTTAATTTCAATTTCTTTCCATTTTTTCTTCCTTAACACTTGTATCAATAAATATATCAAGTTTATGCTTCAACGCAGTATCGTCGTAATATTTAAATATTTACTTACCCGCGTTAACTTTATTTAATAGAGACACGCGGGCTCCATTAACGTCACTTTTTTCCTAAAATTTTCTCGTTCCTCTTCTCCCCTACTTAGATTGACCATATACTCATTCATGGAAAAATTCTAGCACTGAGTAAAATATTAATATTTTAATATTACTTTATTAATAGAATATTATTTTATTCCAAAATTTTTCACTTGTCTCCTTGACACCCAAAATGTCTTATTATGCTCTGATTCACTTCTAACTCACTTTTTATCTCTCTAATTCATCCTCAATAAAAATATTATTATTCAATTGTTATTTCTTCAAGTGCGAGATATTTTATTTCAAACTATTCCTTTCATCCTTTATCGCTTTTAAACATTCTAATTAACTTCAATTGGCATCCGATAAGCTTTATTGGCCACCATATTGAAGTACGGGGTATTACATTTATAAACTCTAAGTGAACATTCCTTATATCATTAGGAATTTCAAATTTTTATATCAAACCTGTTTCAAGATAGGTTGAGCCTAGATTAAGTCTCAAAACATTAAATTTTTAAAATCAAACCTAGTCTGAGATTGGTCGAGCCTAGATTAAATTTAAGAACTTCATATTTTTAAAATGAAACTTGTTTTGAGATAGGTCGAGTTTAGACTAAGTCTAAAAACTCTAAATTTTTAAATCAAACCTATTTTTAGATAGGTCGAGCCTATATTAAGTTTAAAAATTTCAAAATTTTAAATCAAACTTGTTTTGAGATAGGTCAAGCCTAGATTAAGTCTAAGAAATTCAAAATTTTAAATTGAACTTGTTTTGAGATAGGTTAAGCCTAGATTAATTCTAGGAATTCTAAATTTTTAAAGTCGAACCTATTTCGAGATAAGCCGAGCCTAGTTTAAGTCTAGGAATTTCAAGTTTTAAATCACACTTGTTTGAGATAAGTCAAGCCTAGGTTAAGTCTAAGATTTCAAAGTTTTAAATTTGAACATGTTTGGAGATAGGTGAAGCCTAGATTAAGTCTAAGAAATTTTAAATCGAACCTATTTAGAAATAAGTTGAACCTCTATTAAGTCTAGGAACTTCAAATTTTTAAATCAAACCTGTTTTGAGATAAGTAGAGCCTAGGAACTTCAAATTTTTAAATCAAACCTGTTTTGAGATAAGTCGAGCCTAGATTAAGTATAGAAACTCAAAACTTTAAATTGAACCTATTTTGAGATAGGTTAAACCTAGAATAAGTCAAGAAATTTTAAAATCTTAAAATCGAACTTGTTTTAAGATAGGTCAAGCCTAGATTAAATTTAAGAATTCCAAAATTTTAAATCGATACTTTTTTGAAGTTAGTTGAGCCTAGATTAAATCTAGGAATTTCAAATTTTAAATCGAACCTGTTTGAGATAGGTTAAGATCCTAAATGAAGACTAGAATTGCTAATGTTTAAAATCGAACCTATTTTGAAATGGATCGAACATGGATCAAGTCTAGGAGTTTTTAATTTAAAATTAAATTCATCTTGAGATAAATCGAGCCTAAATCAAGTTTAAGACTTTCAAAGTTTTAAATCCAACTTGTTTTTAGATAGGTTAAATACCATGTCTACGTCTTTGCATAATCCCTAATTCTTAGGAATCTACAAAGAGGGGCAACTATAGACACCATATTTTATATCCACGCATTCATGATCATTTCTTTTATTTTATGTTATTTTATTTTACTTTCTTGTCATTGGTTACCTTTGATAACTTAAAGTCGGGCTTCTTTAATATTCTTGAAGTCGGATATTGGGCTATTGTAAAATAGACCTATGACTTTAGGCCTTTAGATTTTAAGCCCCATTAATTCTAAACAAGAGAAAATTAAACAAAAATAAAAATATTCAAAAAATTAGTATCTTGGTGTTTTGTCATGGCAGTCCACTAGGTAATAATACCCCACTCCATCTCCCTTTTTGGCCAATCCTATAAACCTATACTATCTAAAGCATTTCCTAAATTTCCTTAAGCCAAATTTTAACCAAATTAATCTAAGCCCCAAAAATTGAATTAAATTCCAACAAGTAGAAAAAGAAGAGAGCTAGTTGCAAGAAAAACAAAAACTAGTTAGTGGAATGAATAAAGAGAATGTGGAACAAAGACTACTAGGCATAGTATGCTTGATGTCAAACCCTGTTCTATAAAATAATTACAACGTCATTTACATGCTCAATAGAATGTTTACATATTTAGGAAGTTCGAGGAATCGTTGAAAGACGATATTGCCCCTAATTGTACCATTAAGTCGATTAAGCCTCGAAGTAGTTCAAATAGGAATTTTAAGGTGAAATTAAGAGTTTCACAGTTCAGGGATGACTCAAAATGGTAATTCAGAATTCGAGGATCAATTTGGAGTCAAACTAAAATTTTCATTATCTAGGGGTAAAATGGTTATTTGCCATCTAGGGATAAAATGGGAATTTTAGAAAAGATTTTTTTTTGGCCCCATTTGACTTATTGGAGTATGATTTGAGGTTTAGAAGTGAAAAAAAATTTTAATTCCAGTATAATTTGAAGTACAGGGGCGAAATGGTAATTTTACCACTTGGGGGTAAAACGGTAATTTAACACCCCCAGAACATTTTTCCAGCACAAAGTCTTCACCCATCATCATTTTTTTACCCTTGAATAATGTGTGGTGGAGAGAGAAAGCTTAATAGTTAAGAAATGACACATGGACCAATAATAAGGTGACATGTGTCAAGTTTATATTCATTATTTATTTAGCTTTCAAATAAGCATAAAAATCAGCCAATTTTCTTTCACATGGCCGGCCAAACAAAGAAAAAGGAAGAACAAAGAGAGAAAAGAAAGAACAAAAACCTAGGTGGGAAAATTAAAGAAAAAGTGTGGGATTTCAAGGAATCAAGCAATCAAAGGTAAAATTTCTTGATTTTGACTTGTGATCTACCTTTCCCATGCTTTTCTCCTTATTTTCCATGATTAGATTTCATGCTTTTCTCTCCAAATGGGTACGGAGAGAGAATGAACGTAGATTAATTTGATTTTAAGTTATGTTAGTGTTTTAAGTTAGTTTAGCATATCTAGAAACAAAACAACAAGAAAAGAATTCATTTTCCTCCATTACCATTATTGGCCGAATTTTCTAGGGGAATATTGAATGTTGATCTTGATGTTTATTTGAGGAATTATGATGAATAATGATGAATTATGAGCCTAGAAAAATATTGGGAATTTTCGGAGCAAAAATACAAATTTTTACCCACTAGGGGTATTTTCGTAATTTACTGTCGAGACTGATAATTTACACCACACTGAGGGACATTAAGTCAATTTGGGTGCAATTGAGGTATAGAAACTGAAAAAAAAATTAATTTGGAGTTTAAACGAACGCGTATATCGATTTATCGGGTAAAAAACCGAAATAGGCTAACACCGCGTTTAGGCAAAATTTAGACATTTTGCACTTCATATCATGCATTAGTAGTATAAATTAGTTTATTTTGGTTTAGTACCAAAGTAGTAAACCTCTTAATTGTGCAATTTGTCAAGGTGGCGAATCCTTTGGCAAGGGCAAAGAAATCGTACCCGAGGAGTAATAGTTGGAGTACCCGAATTTAGTTTTCAAAAAATGTGAGTAACCTTATCATCATTTTAATTATCTAGAGTAGTTTTATACAATTGTGTGATTTCATGAAAAATGAGTTTAAATGGTAAATTGCTATGTTTTAAAAGAAATTGTGATTTTATAAATTGATTTTATAAATTTTCTGAAAAATCGAATACTGGTTTTGAAAATAGAGTAATTGGAGACTGTCTGCTTGTGTTGTAAATTTATGGTTTTAAATTGAATGGCTTATGACAATATATGAGCATGAATGGCTAAACTGATTTTTGGTATTAGAATTATTTGTACTATGTATTCAGCCTTGAGAGGCTAGGTTGCGATAAATTGCCATGTCATGCAGAAAAAGATTTTATAAATCAGGTGGTAGATAAAAGATTAGCTACTGTAGTGGCGGGGTTCCGTGGATTAGCCTATTAGAGAGGTATGGTAAACTCCTTTATATTCTCACCTCGGTCGTAGAGGCACATAGGGTATCTCCTGAGGTGGGCTTTTTTAGTGCACTTCACATGGACCACTGCATGAGAGTGAGACTCAGCCAACGCCAAGGAACGGCTATGTTTCAAAATAAAAATATGATTTATGCGAAATATGAATTTTTAACAGCCTTGGCGAACTCGGTTGGATACCCCTGGTCCAGGTGTTCCCGAGTACAGGATTTGACATGAGCCAAGTTTTGAGAAATTCACGCGCCATATTGATTATTTGGTTGAAATGAATATTCGTGTTGTGAAAAATTTACTGAAATGAATTGTTTTCAATTGTCTCCTTTTACTTGACTTTAGATAGTTTAGATGGTGTTTGTTTACTCACTGGGATTTTATAATCTCACCACCCTCATTTCCTCACATTTCAGGCTCAGGGAATTCCATAATTAGCTGACTTTGACAAGGACCTTCATTTGGACTTGAATCGGCAAAAGCTGTAGGTTTTCAGCTTTCGATGCATTTTGGTTAGATGTGGGCCCACGCGTCACTGTAAAAGTAATTTTATGCTTTGGATATTTGCTTTATAGTATATATAAATATAATTAACTTTTACGTTATAAGAATTATTTACAGATAGCTTTATAAAAATTATTTTACAAGAAAATAGTTTATTTTATTGAATATTTTTATTATATTCAAATGGTCAAATTTTTACTTCAAATGAACGTTTTAGATACTTAATTTGTTTTAAAATCACTAAATATATATTTTATGCTTACCTGCTACATTTTTAGCAAGTTTTGAGATTTTTGACGAAAAATAACGAAAATGCCCTTGTGAGCTAGAAAACAATATGTTATGTTCTAATTTGAAAATGACTCGTAATTCTTTGAATTACAATATTTGATAACTATTGCTCACCGGGAAAGTGCGAAAGCTGATACGAGAGCCTTGCAAGGTTTCGATCGGCATTCCGGGTAATGAGTACCTATCGAGACGTCGCGGCGATTGTCATGGGCCCGATGGGGAGTTTCGAGTCGTGACACTTGAGCTTGGCAAAGACCTTGCAACATTGTGATTGGCCAGACACGAGAATTGCGCCTGACAGGCCATGTGTCTAATTACAACTAATAAGGGCAACTATAAAAGCTACCCTTCCTCCTCTACGCAAGAAATTTTTTTAGGGAAAAGAAAAAAGCTAAGCAAAAAAAAAAAAAAACAAAGAAAGAGTTTCTCTACAAGAAAAGAAATCCACTATTTTTCTACCAATTGAGAGCCACACAATGGAAAAAGAAAAAAAAGAAACCAACAAATCAAAAAGATGTGAGCTTAAGTTTAGGTTTTGGTATTCTAGGACTTTTCAAAGTTGGTAAGCAAAGATTTTGATTATGAAAAAAAGTCTTTTTCAAGGTTTGAAGGTTTTTTTTTCTTTCTCTTTGTGGTAAGGGGTGCCTTTAGGTTTAAGTAGAGGGAAAAAAGCAATCGCTTGTAAAAGAAGTGAAAAGATTGAAGAAAAAGCAAGGACTAAAGAAAGGAAAAAGAAAGAAATGGACAAAAAAAGACTGCCTTTTTATAGCTAGGTTTTTTGAGCTTAAACGACACCTTCTAGAAGATTTCTTGTTGCTACACGTGTGTGGGAGGCCAAATGAGCTTGACATTGTTTTTCATGTTCGGCCGATGAACTCCTTGTTAGATGCCAGCAATCTTGAACAGCCTGAGTTCAATGCCACCTTGTAGGATCCAAAGCTAGTTAAGTCCAACTGTTTTGGGTCATAAAGAGCTTAAACAGGATGTTTGATAAAACATGCTATTTGAGTTGATCTAATGATGGAACTTCACTCGAGAGTGTGAAAAGTCGTATTTTCAAGTTAAATTTCCTAGGTAAGAAACCCTAATTTATGTTGAAAACCTTAATTCTATGTTTCAATAACCCTCTTACTCAAATAACCATTTTAAACATTTTTTTAAAAAAAGGTAGTAATAATAACAAGAAAAGGGGTTTAAAGTAAAAAGAAATAAATTTATTATATATATTATATATATATATATATATATATGAGATAAGAGATTAATTATTTTGAATTAATTTTCAATGATGAAATTTCATTTTGGGAATGCGAAGAATCATATTTTCGAATGACTTTCCTAAGTGAGGAATTTAGTTAGGGTTTTCACAGAAATGTCAAGATAAATCCTAATCTTTTTTCGATACTTTGTTAATTCAAATAATTATTTTAATAAAAATAATAATTTAAGGGAATTAATTTATTAAATTTTTATTTCAAATTAATTAATTAAAAATTAATATAACAATCAATAATTAATTTAGGTAATTATTCTAAATTAGAGCTATTTTAAGTTAATTTATTTATTCAATTAAAAAGTAACTTAATGGTCAAAGTCAATTATTTTGAACCAATCTCTGAGGATGGAATTTTTCCCAAAATGTGAAGAGTTGAAATTTCAAGTTGAATTTCCTAGGTGAGAAATTTAATTAGGATTTTCATGAAAGCATTGAGAAAGTCTTAGTTTTATATTTCAAAACTCTTTTGGTTCAAATAGATATTTTAAAATATGATAAGAATTGAAAAAGGAAATTAATTAAAGCAAAATATCAATTATATAATCACAAAGTTCTAGATCAAATATTACATTTATAAATGCCTTCATTTTGCATCATCCATGATTTCACATCACATACAACTTAATTATTTTGCAAATGAGTATAAAAACCA
Source organism: Theobroma cacao (assembly GCF_053813885.1). Classification (NCBI taxonomy): domain Eukaryota; kingdom Viridiplantae; phylum Streptophyta; class Magnoliopsida; order Malvales; family Malvaceae; genus Theobroma; species Theobroma cacao. Next base: position 12,517,697 of record NC_142646.1, read on the forward strand.
CGATGGTGGGATTTTCTCAAGAAGCTTGTAAAGACAAGTTTTGTCAAGCCTTACTCTATTATATACTTGTCATGTCATTCATGTGCTTGATAGAATGTTTGCATAAGTGAATGTATCGAAAAATCGGTATTGTACCTAGTGGTACAATTAAATTGATTAAAGCCTCGAATTAGTCCAAATAGAGATTTTAAGATTCATTTGAGAGATATTGAACCTTAAAATATCTTAATATAATGATTCAAAGTTCGAGGATTTATTTGGAGTTAATTTGGGAATTTTCATAACGTAGGGGAAAAATGATCATTTTGCCACCCAAGGGTCAGATTGGAACGTTGGATGATATTTTGACTAAATTTGATTAATTAGAGCATTATTTGAATTTGAGAAGTGAAAAATTTCAAATTCTGACATTTTTCAAGTATAAAGGCAAAACGATCATTTCACATGTCCATGAGAACGTAATTGAAATTTTACACCACCATGACACTTGTCAAGCCCATGAATTTCACCTATTATCACTTTATACTTTGGATAATTATGGGATTACATGTGGTGGTGAGAAATTGCTTAATGGTTAAGTTTTTAATCATGGACCAATCAAGTGGTGACATGGGTTAAGCTTTAATATTTTTATGATTTTCCTTTATAAACCGACTTAAGCTTCTCCCATTTCACTCTTACAGCTGGCCAAGAAAGGGAACAAAGAGAAAAAGAGAAGAACAAACCCTAGGAAGAAAAAATTTAAGAGAAATTATTGGATTTCAAGGAATAAAGCAAGTAAAGGTAAAAATTTTAAATTTTAGCTTGTGATCTACCTTTCCCATGCATTCTTTTTCATTTTCCATGACTGAAATTCAAGTTTTCAAGAGGGAACCTTTGTTGGCCAAACCTAGAGAAAGAAGTTTTGGTGATGAATTTTGCTATATTTCATAATATCCTAGTGTTTTTAGTCATTTTGTGATGTTTGGAAAGAAAAATAAGCAAGAAAATCACATGTTCTTCAACCACCCTCATTTGGCCAAATTTTCTATATGGCATGTTGATGATGGATTTGGTTGTAATTCATGTTATTTAGCTAGGAATTGATGAATTATGATGTTGGATATCGAAATCGGTTATTGAAAAGTATAGTTCCTTTAGAAAATGGCTTGATGGAAAATGAGAAAATCATAGTAAATGGACTTGGATTTGATTCCTAATGATATATATATGGATTTACGAGACTGTGTAGACATTGATTAGTATATTAGTTCGGAATCAGAATGAATTTTGGAAAATGGTGAAGTTAGTCAAAAATCAAGTTCATTGTAATGCTTTCGTGTATTAGATTATTGGGAGTGTAATGAATATATTTGGAGTTGAATCGAATGTTTTAGTTAAATCAATGGTGTATAGTTCGAATTAGGTCGAATACAAATTCATTCCGATCACAATTGAACCTACGTAGAACACCGTCTTTAAGTGACTATCCGAACATTTCTCATTCAACTTCATGCATTCATATAGAGTCTGAAATAGTTTTACAACAATTTGACACTAATGTATTGAATTACGTGCCATGTATTATGTATGGGTAGTGAGCCCTCTGGTAAGGGTAAGGATATCGTACCCGAGGATCAAGAATAGGAGTACTCCATACTCTTGTTATTGTGAGTAATCAGACTTTCATCTTAACTATTTAAAGTAGTTTATACTCGTTTTTATGTTTTAAAGAAAAATGAATTTAAATTGCAAACTATTATGTTTTATAATTGAAGTGTTGATCAAACGAAATGAGATTTATAACTCGTTTTGAAATTGAATACTGATTTTTGAAATTGAGTAAGTGGAGATCGTATACTTGTGTTATATATATGTTTTGACATATGGTTTGAATTGATGGCTTATGACAATGTGATGGCAAGCATGGCTGGATTTTTGTTTGTGTGGAATATATGAACTATTTTGCTTTGCCTTGACAGGCTGGTAATATTATATTAGCCATGTCATGCTGTCAAAAATTTTATTGAATTGGTGGGTTATTTGATTAGCTTACTGCAGTGGGCGGGTTTTCGTGGACCAGCCTATTAGAGGGGCACGGTAAACCCCGTTATATTTAACCTTAGTATGAGAGGCGCGAAGGGTATCTCCTAAGGTAACGTTAGAGTTCACTTCACGCCGAACCACCACGTGTAGGTGAAACTCAGCCAACGCCAAGGAACGGCTGTGTTTTAAACGTAAAAACTTGTTTTATGTGCATATGTTATTTTAACAGCCTTGGTGGACTCGGTTGGATGCCCCCGGGCCAAGGTGTCACCGAGTACGAGTTTTAGGCATGAGCCAAGTTTTTAAGAGAGTCATAAGCCTTATTGATTATTTTTGATGAAATGTAATTGATTTATATGGATTGAAATGAGATTTGATATTATGAATCATATTATACTAAGATATTTTAAATTGTCTCCATTTACTCGACTTTAGATGTTATAGATGAAATTTGCTTACTCACTGGGTTTATAAAAACTTACCCCTTTTTTTTTACCCATTTCAGGCTCAGAATAGTCTGTAGACAGCCGATTTTGTCAAGGGTTGCTTTTGGATTTGCATCCTTAGAAATCGAAGGTCTACAGTCTTGTATGTTTTTGGTTATTTTAGGAGCCCACATATCATTGTAGAATATTTTTGTATACCTGGTTTAGTGAGCTATTATATATATAAATTTATTTTACTCTTACGCTACAAAAAGTGTTTATGCAAGATTTTATAAATATTGTTTTATAAGAAAATAGAATATTTTTATTTAATATTTTTATTTAGTTTGATTAGCCATAATTTCACTTCAAATGGATGATTTAGATAACTAAACTTAATTTTAGATATGAAATGTATATTTTTCATTTATATATTATACTTTTAAAAGGTTTCAAAATTTTTAGATAAAATGACCAAAATACCCCTATGCAGTAGAAATTACTTTTTGATCGTTTTGATTTGAAAATAGGCTATATTTTTTCAAAACATGATATTTAGTAACTGTTGCTCATAGGGGAGATGTAAAATTGATGTAAGAGCCTTGCGAGGTTTCGGTTGACATTCTAGGTAATGAATGTCTATCGAGACATCGCGGAGGTTGTCACGGGCTCGAAGGGAGTACCGGGTCATGACAAGTTTTCTCAAGAATTTTTCTAGGTGAGGAAAAACTTCTAAACTTTACCAAGCAATGGGATGGTTTATAAATGATTTTTTTGATACAAAGGTTTTTTCCCATTATCTAAAATCGGAAAACCATATCATCATTTCATGGTTGCATCATATGCATTACCAAGATTTTTGGTTTCTGAGTGACAATCTCTGACGATGGGATCTTCTTGGGGGAACTTGTAGAGACTAGCTCTCTCGAGAAAGTCCCTATGTGAGGAGAAATTCTTAGACTTCACCAAAGAGTTAGGATGATCTTGAAAAATTTCTTCGAGATGAAAATTTCATTCACGTAATGATAAATAATAATAATAATAATAATACATAAAATAAATACATAGTAAAAATAAATTAGAGAAGAAAAACAAATAAGGAAAAATAAGATATATAAAATCAAGAATAAAATAATAAATAATGATTAAGGAAATATAAGAATAAAATTAAAAGTTAAGATTATGTTAAGATAACGTATGACTAAATGGTCCCATTTGTGGAACGGACGTTACAGGGGTGCTAATCCTTCCTCATGCATTACAGTACTCCTAAACCCAATTATAAATAATCACAAACCTGTTTGTTATTCTTTAAACAAACTTGAAATTAATTTAGGACTTCGTCAAATAGAACGAATATAAAAATATTGGTGGCCACTCCCAAAATTCTCACATCGAGGCAGATGAGTTCTCGAACCCGCATGTAGCGACATTTGTTGGTCCCAAAACAAGTCATTTATAGGGCCTCGTCACTGACTGAGGCATTCCTATTACAGTATGCTCACTGAAACTAAATCCATGTCATTGTCTTGTGGATAGTTTAGACACAATTCACTGTTTTTTTATGACATTTCTATACTATTTTTGTTTTTTTACAAGCATTTTTAGACACAAAGAAACTACCAAAAATGATATCTGGCAACATGACTGTACTTTAATTTCTTAATGTTTAATCTCTATAGGCACTTTTTTCATTTCTTATTTTGCTCTTTACGCTATAGGGGTTACAATTTGAGAAAACTTGCTTGGAGTTTTTGAAGCTATATGCATTTATTCTTTGATATACATTAGGTTTGCGTGGATGGTACAGCCATGAAACCTCTTTTTCTTGTATGTTATGCCTCAAATGAGACATGCAGCTTTATCAACTCTCGTGTTGGATGAAGGCTCAAGGGTAAGTAATAACATTTTAAACAATTTTTTTCGTTGTTTAGCATGAAATTCATATAAAACAAAATGACTTTTGACCAAGCTTTGGTGCTTGATAAAGGCTATAAACTTAGATTTTTCACAATATGGAAGATGTAATATATCCAAAAAATAGGTAAAAATGTTTCTAATGATAAGGGATTCTTTACAATAGGAATTTGTAACGGGGTTTTTATCATAATGAGAGAAAGTAATGCAAATAAGTAAAAGGATGAGCTAAAGGCGACGAAGAAGATGATTGGAGCAGTTCTTGAAGTACTGAATATTATGTTAGGCGAAAGAGAATAGATGAATAGTAGAGAAATGATTGAAGATAAGTAAAGAATAGGCAAATGATAGAATAATTGTATTGCCAAAGCAGTAGCGTAAGACAAGATTAGGTAGAGAATAGGTAAGTGATAGAGTGAAGTTGAGAAGGATTAAGCATAAAGAAGTCAAAGGGAAAATATTTAGAGAGAAGCTCTAACTGAAATGTGTTGTCCTAGCCCTAAAAAAAATCATCCTAAAATGAATTGCAAAGCTCTATTTATAGAGCCCAAAGAAGGAGTTACTCAAAAAGAACTATACTGAACATTTATTGAGAAAAGCTTTAATGCACATAATGGGTAATGGTTTTTGAAACTCATTACGTGGATATTAAAGAAGTGGTTTTATTGCATATAATGAGTAGCAGTTGGAAACTCATTATGTGACCATTGAAGTAATGGGTGTTCTATGTTGTGGAAAACAAAGAAGGAACAAAATATTTTTCATACAATATGTACTCTATTATGGAGCACCAAAACAAAGACTTAACAAAGGCTTACACACACTTAGTACATGATGATCACACAATGAAAATATCATTACAAATAAGTTTATACATGAGCTTACATTTATATTAACATGTTAACGCTTATTCTAAAGGGATTAACAAGTGTAAAACATCATAGTCTGTGATACTTGTAACTTACAAATGTCACAAGGTCCATTTGGTAAAGCAATCATTAACTCTAGCATTCCCTTTTAATGCTTGTGTTGACAACCTTCAAATTTTCTCTGTGATACTTGTAATTTGCCTTAGGCAATGCCTTAGTCATTATATCAACAATCTACTCTTTTGTATTATAGGAAAAGAGAAATACTTCACTTTAATTCTCTGCATCTCTTAATGTCTCATATTTGACACAATACTGATCAAGAGAGGCCTTTTCAAAGAAAATTGGCTCTGTCATAGCTAATTGACATCTTTCATATATACCCTACATTGATCTTACTCTGATAAGAACTTTATCAACAAATTCAACAAAATAGATTTTATATGCCTTTGATTTCAAAATGTATCCTATCAAAATACCAATCTAAGTCTCGGCTTAGAGTTTATCCTTTTGCTTCTCTGGTATATGACGATGACATATGCTCCCAAACACACGTAAGTCGTTAACAAAGGGCTTACTACCATATAAAGACTTCTCACTTAAAGAACCTCAAACATAAGTTTGAAAGTAGTAATGGAATAAGGCTTTTGAGCTAGCTTTTCTAGCTCACAACTTGATAGTTTAGAAATCTTTTCCACAATATCTAAATTACTTAATTGCATCAGAGAACTATAATTACAAGGGCCACTTCTTTTATGCCTCAAAGTAGTTAAATTCAAATTAACTTCAGTAGCCTGTAAGCATGCTTTATACCAGTTCACATGGAAACAATTTTGTTTCATAGGAATTATCATCAAATAATCACTAGAGGGAGCATAAATAGCGTAGCATTTATCTTTGAACAACAACACATAATTATGCTTAAGCATTTAACCCACACAAAATAAACTTTGAGTAATTTCTAGTACTAAGAGAATGTCAACGACTTACTTGGAGCCTGTTATAGTTTGTATAACTACCAACCCTTTTCTTGTTGCTTGCAAAAACACACAATTCCCAATTTTTACTCTTGAACAATAATGATCATCAAGTTCAGTGAATAAAGCTTCATTTAGGGTCATGTGGTTAAAAGAACCACAATCTAAGAGCCATTGGTTAGCATTAATGGGTTTTACATCATCAAATTGCACCATGAATAAAGCTTTTTCTTCTACTACATAAACTTTCTCCACTGGTTCTTGTACTTTGGCTTCAGGCTTGGCCTTATTCTTGCATACCCTCTAAACATGTCCCAATTGGTTACAACTTATGTACCTTACATTGGGTTTAAACCAACAGTTGGCCTCGACGTGACCCTTTATTTTACAATGAGAAGAGAGTTGCCCTTTCTTTTCCTTCTGTTGGTTTCTATTCCTAACTTGAACCCCTTTATCTTTCTATTCTTGCTCATCTGAGTCTATGAAGCCTTAATTTTTACATAAAGGCAAAATGGTAGTTTAACCCAATGGTATGTTGGACCTTCCTTGGTGAGACTTTTATCCTCTAACATACTTGATTTTGTTTATTGATTATAGTCATTTCCATGTTTTCTATCCTTTGTGACCATGCAAACTTGTTTACCTGTCACCATTGAAAGTAGAACTTTTTCTAAGTTTGAAAGGGGTAAAATTATGTTATGTTTATGTAACATGATTAATTGGGAATAAAAAATGATGGCAACGGTTCCCTTGATATTAAATAGAATAAAATGATTTTTATATAATTTTAAAAGTATGTTTGCTATGGTTAATGAGAACTGCAAATTTTATTTCAGTCGAATTTTTTCAATTTTGTTCTTGGAACCAAAATTTAGATTTTGATTTTTTTAGAATTTGATTTTGTAGATATTTTATTGAATCTAAATAGGGGTGTTTGCTTATTTACATTAAATATCTTATGTAAATGGGGAGTAAATGGAAAGAAATAAAAATGAGGATATTTACTTAAGTGGTATTTAATGTAAATAAGCTTAGGACTTGTTATGGGTTGTTTAGGACAGCCATAGTGCATTCTAGACAAAATGTATTAACACATGTTCATCATGTATTGATACATTGCGCTATCTATCAATACATGTTTATCTGCATCGATAGATTCAACCTAGAACCAAAGGTATCTATACATTTAATGCAAATTCAAAAAAAATAAGGGTATTTCAAATAGGCACCACCAAGATGTACCATGACTGGAAAAGAAGCCTTAAGAGAGATGTGGCTGAGTTTGTGGCCAAATGCCTAGTGTGCCAACAAGTTAAGGCAGAGCATTAGAGACTTGTTGGACTATTAAAACCCTTACCTATTCCCAATTGGAAGTTGGAGCATATCTCTATGGACTTTGTAACTGGACTACCTTGCATGAGTAACAGGTATAATTCTATTTGGGTAATTGTGGATAGACTAACTAACTCCATGTGAAACCTTGTCAAGCTCGATTAAAAGACGGTATTGTACCGAGTGGTACAACTAAGTTAAATCGAGCCTTGAACTAGTTCCAAAAGAAATTTTAAGAGGAATTTGAAAATTCTAAAACCCACAGAATGACTTAGAATAGTGATTCGGAGTTCAAGGTCCAGTTTGGAGTCAATCAGGAAAATTGATCGATTAGGGACAAAACAGTCATTTTACCATTTGATGATAAAATGGAGATTTTTAGCCAAGATTTGATCACATTTGACCAAGAATAATTATATGAAATATAATTATGATTATTGGAGTATAAAATGATGTTTAGTAGTGCAAAATTGTGATTCTCGGTATTTTTGGAGCACAAAGGTAAAATGGTAATTTTACCACTAAAAGACTAAACGGGAATTTTTATAAAATGATTTTTACCCCATTTGGTTAATATTGATCAATATTAGTGTTATTTGAGGTTGAAAAGTAGAAATAATGTGATTCCGGTATATTTCGGAGTATAGGGGTAAAATCGTAATTTTTTCACCCCAAGGGCAAATCGGTAAATTTTTCGCCCTAGTACTTGTCAAGACCAAGGGATTTTAATTGTGGTAGGATTGGATAAGTACCAGAATATTTGTGGTGGAAAATTAAGAAGAAAAAGTCAAAAAGTTAAAAATTTGGGCCAATAAGCATGTGACACGTGGCATGCTTGATTATTTTATTATTTTCTATAGAAATCAGCCCATTAAATCCCCAATTCTCTCACCATATTCTGCCTAGGCAACGAGCAACAAGAACAAAGGAAGAACAAAGGGAAAAACAAGAAAACCTAGGTGGAAATTCAAAGAAAAAGTGAAGAAATCAAGGAAACAAGCTAGGTAAGTTAGAATTTCTTTAATTCTCCTTGATACCTAGCTTACCCATGCTTTTGTTCTTGATTTCCATGGTTGAATATTGAGTTATCATGATGAATTCAATTCTGAAAAATGGGTATGGCAGAGGAATTGTTGTTGGAATAATTTGATTTTAGACTATGTTAGTGTTTAGGGATAGTTAAGCATGGTTATGAACAAAAACACAAAAGAAATATTCAATTTCTCTAGGGTTCCTTGTTGGTCAAACCATGAGGGCTGAATATCAATGGGGGATTGTTTTTATTTCAAGGAAAATGGCTTGGAAAATGATGAATTAAGGTGAAACGGTTATGTAGAAAAATTTTTGGTGCTAGTGCACCAAATGACCGAATTTTTCTATAAGGAACTGTGAGGGTTCTAATGCTGAATTTGGCTTTATTTAAATGGTATGTGGTAAATTAAGGTATTAAAGGAGAAATGGATTAATTTGGAGTGAAATTGGACGCATTGGCCAATTTATCGGATGAAAAATTGACTTAGGCCAATACCGGGTCTAGATGGCTACCCGTGCATTTTTCATTTCATATCATATATATATCGAGCCTGAAATAGCTTATGACTATTAGAAACAATTTAATTGGAATATGTGTCATGGATTATGGCTAGGTGGTGAGCCATTGGATACGGGTAAAGGACTGTACCCGTGAACTGAAAATAGGAGTATTTCTACTCCAAATACCGGTGAGTGGACTTGCATTTCAAACTTGTTTTAGGGAATATGAAAGATTCTATCCAACTTGTCTTAGAAATGTACCTTGGGAACAAGCTTTTAGTAAAATGATTTTATATTGTGAAAATGTGTTATACAATGGTTTATGTGTTATCACAATATGAAAAAATGCATGATATGCATGGGATGCTTCTTTGCATGTTGATTTGGACCCGGTTATGTGCGAGTAGGAGTGCACATAACCCGTTGCTGACCTGGCTATGTGTGAGTGGGAGTGCACATAAGCCGTTGCTGACCCGGCTATATGCGCATAAGCCGTTGCATATGAGATGATGATGATGGGATGGTGTGCATGATGATGATGATGGGATGGTGTGCATGTTGATGATGGGTATATGGTTGTAAATGAAAATATGTAAGCATTTGTTTTGTTGAAATTTGGAAGTTTACATGTGTTACATGTTGCTATTGTTATTTTAGCAGGATGACTTGTTTTAAGGGAAAAATGAGACTTTTTCTTTGATGTTCTGGTTCTCGCTGCAGCGAGAATGAAGTTCGCTACAGCGAGAAACTTCTGTCCATTTTGCTAACTTGTGGGTTTTTGCCATATTTCCCATTTCTTTAGTACCATAGTTGAGCATGGATTTTTGTAAAGTGATTTACTCATGTGGGGTTTACATGAGGGGTTTAAAAGAGCTAAAACAATTGCATGGTTTTGAGAAAATGAATGCATCATGATTTCGATAAACATTCCTTATGGTATGCTTGTTCCCTTCTTGTTCACTCACTAAGTATTGTACTCACGTTTTATAAAAATTCATGTTTTCAGATCAGTTGACTATTGGACCCTAGATCGAGGAGTCCCCGTAGTGCATCTCCTGGGTATGTGTTTGGCATTCGATAGTAATCCCTTTTATTGTAAATGTCTCCGCTGGAAGTCATGGGTCCTTTTGTATTGTGAATACAATCTAACAATGTGAATATGTGTATGCAATGTAAATTGCTAAATACATGACTGGTATAGTGCATGTATATTAGTATCGATAATGCCATTGTGTTTTGGCTATGTTCACACCCGAGAAAAGGTGCGTGTGTGTGTATGCATGATATAATAAATTTGTTAAGTAAAGCTAAATGGGTAGGCTTGCTTGGGCTTAGTGAGTTATGCTCATTGAGCTCATGCGCCGGTCATGGCCCAAGAAATTGGGTCGTGACACTCCACTCATTTTTTTCCAGTGAAGACTACCTATAGAACGGCACAATATGCTAGACTATATATTTATAAGGTAGTGTGATTGCACAAGGTCCTAGTCACTGTAGTGTCAAAAAAGGGCACATAGTTTACTAGTCAATTTTGGGGGAAATTATAAAAGGCTTTGGGAACTAAGTTGAATTTTAGTACTGCTTTCCACCCACAAACATATCAATAGTCTGAGAGGACCATTCAGACACTAGAGGACATGTTGAGGGCTTGTGCTATAGACTTAGAAGTTTCTCAGGACTAACACTTGCCATTGATTGAGTTTGTTTACAATAATAGCTTTCAAGCTAGCATTCAAATGGCACCTTATGAGGCTTTATAAGGGGAGAGATGTAGATCACCCATAAGTTGGTTTGAGGTCAATGAAAGGAAACAACTTAAACCAGAGATAGTTCAAGAATCCACCAATAAGATTTAATTGATTAGAAAAAGGATGTTGACAGCACAGAGTTGTCAAAAGTCATATGCTAACCATAGACGTCGAGAGTTGGAGTTGGAGGTTAGTGACCGTGTGTTCTTGAAGGTTTCACCAACCAAAGGCATTATGAGGTTTGGCAAAAATGGCAAGCTAAGCTGAAGGTATATTGGACCTTTCGAGATTTTAAAGAGAGTTGGTGAAGAGGCATATCAACCAACACTTCCACAAGATCTCGTTAATGTTCATTTTGTGTTTCATATTTCAATACCACAAAAGTACCAATTGGATCCAGCGAACATGATTCAACATGAGTCCCTACAGTTGGGAGATAATTTGAGTTACAATGAGGTACTGGTAGCCATATTAAATAGGTAAATGAAGAAGTTACACTCCAAAGAGGTAACATTGGTTAAGGTGCAATGGTGTAATCACTCGAGTGAGGAGTTGACTTAGGAAACCAAGGATGACATGCGAGCAACGCACCCGTACTTATTCATTGAAGGTTAGTACATTACTAAAATTCGAGGATGAATTTTCATAAGGGGGGGAAATGTGAAATCCCACCTTGTGTAAAAGGATATGTTTGGAAATCCTTAGGTGAGCATATATATTACAAATTTTGAATATCAAACTTAGTTTTAACCTTCAAAAGAATTTATTGACACTTTTGGTTATCTGTCACTTATGAAGCAGAAAATTTTGTAAGTTTGGAATGGGTCAAAATATGTGATTTTTATATAACAATCTTTTGGAAATAAAAAAAAATGGCGATAATGATTCCCTTGATATTTAGATGACCAAAAATGATTTTTCATAATTTTTGGAGTACGTTTGCTATGGTAAATGGGAACCGTAAATTTAATTTTTATCGAACTTTTTCGATTTTGTTCTTGAAACTAAAATTTAGATTTTGATTCATTTGGATTTTATTTTTTTTATATTATTATTGAATCCAAATGGGGGTTGTTTGCTTATTTACATTAAATATCTTAAGTAAATGGAGAGTAAAAAGGAAAAAAGTAAAAATGAGGACATTTATTTGAATGGTATTTAATGTAAATAAGCTAGGCAGGTTTTATAGGTAATCTATCTCAGAACAACATTCTATTTCAAATGTATCGATACATGTTCATAATGTATCAATACCTATGGTCATGTATCAATAAATGTTCATAATGTATCGATAGAATTTTTCTAGAACCAAAAGTATTGATAAATGGCCCAAATGTATCGATAAATTTCATCGTTTTCAAACAAATAAAAGGGGTAAAATTATATTTTCACGATGAAAACTGTAAATACCTCATATTTTTTAAGGGTCTTCAACCCTAAGTTTTTTTTCTAAGGTATTTCTCTTAACTTAAACCCTCTCAACCTATTTTTAATGCAAATCTTCATCTTTGATCATTAAAGAGCTTGGTTTTGAGTTTAAACGATAAAAATGACATTGTTATGCTTTGGAAACTTTAAATGTTGATTTTTAGCTTCTAAGAATATATTTTGTGGCCCAAATTTTTCTGTTTATGAGTAAAGCTTAAAGGTCTTGAGGTTTTGCAAGCATCTAAGCTCACCTAATGTATGGATAAAGGATTTATGGGTTTGTAGATGGGTTTTAACTAGAAACTAGTATTAGTCATAATCAAGTAAATTTCAAAAGTGCCTAGGATGATTATTTTGAGATTTTTATTTTAGGAATTGATTGTAATGAATGTTATGTGACAGGAACACTTGAAAACTCTATGGATTTCGTCGAAACGAAGTTGTAATTAGAGCTAGGAATTAAATCTCCAACTAAGAGAGTGGATACACTGTAACACCCCGTGCCTTTGTATAGAAGCCAATAAAACCTTATCGATGAGATGAAAGGTCAATTAATGTAAACTTAAGTGCCAAAGAGCAGTAATCAGTGAAAGGAATATCTTGAAATAACATATTTTACACACGAGAAAGTAATAATTAAATAATAATGTTTTTCTTGAGGATGAATTAAATAGTTAAAAGGCGATTTGGAAGTGAACCAGGGGCCAAGTGAAACACTTTGGGACCCAAGGAGACAAGTAGAGAATTTTGAAATAAAATAATATTTTATTAATAAAAAATATTAAAATATTAATATTTTATCTGTTTTGAAATTTGTCATGAAAGAGGATTATATGGCTAATCTAAGTGGGGGAGAAGAAATAAGAAAAAATTTCAAATAAAAATGACATAAGTGCTGCTCGCTTGCCTTTATTTAGTAAAGTAAAAACGGGTAAATATATATTTAAATATTATGGTGACACCTTGGTGAAGTGCAAATTTTATATTTTATTTGTACAAGTGTAAAGGGAGAAAGATATAAGGAAATTGGAATTTAAAAGAAATGATTGAAGGATCAAATTGTAAGGATGGAAAGTATAGAGGGTCGAATGGTAAATAAGGAAAAGTTGAGGACTTATGTGCAATTACAATATTTGAAGCTAAATGGAAATTAACTAACCAAGGAAAGTTAGATTATGTGGGGTAATGAAATGTGCATGTAAATTCACTATTACATGCAAATAATAGCATGTAAAAAGGAGGAAGTTAGTGGGGAACATGTGGGACCCCCACCATGTGAAGTAAAAGGAAGGATATGTCACGACCCAAATTCCGGGTCATGACCGGCGCATGGGTCCAATGGACATAATCCACTAAATCCAAGCAAGCCTATTATTTATTTTACTTATGATTCTATTTATTATCACTAAGTCGTATTTCATGACTTTGAGTCAAAATAGTGATACACATTGCCAACTCGTACTGGCATTACTCTTTTAAAATTTACATTTAAGTTCATCTATACATAACAAAATAATACTCGACCTCCAGCGGAGTGACTCGGATGGATATACAGCTACCGAATGCCGAGACACCTACCAGAAGATGTACACAGATCTACAAGGACACCTCGTCCTAATTATCGGCTACCTCGTGATCTGAAAACATGAATTTGAAAATGGTGAGTATAAACCCAGTGAGTGAACAAGGAAGGGAACAAGCAACAATTAGGAAAAATTTAAAATCATGATGCACTTGTTTCAAACAATGCAATTTAGTTCATTCCTATTTAAAACCCCTCCAAACCCCAGAGTTTTTCGCTACAGCGAGCATGAATTTCGATGCAGTGAAAACAAAGCAACAAGAGAAACATTTTTCCTCACTCAACAATAGCCATCCTGCTAAACTAATAAAATCAACCTAACATTCATGAAAATTCTCAAAGTATAATGTGTCAAATTTTACGTACATTACAACCATAAATCATTGTCCATCAATTTGCTATATCACACACATTTACATATGTATATATATATATATACGTATATACCCATCATCATCATCTCATCAACCCATCATCATCATCACCAGCTCATCATCATCATCATCACCAGCTCATGCGCACTCCCTACTCGCACATGGCTGGGTCATCACCGGATTATGCGCACTCCCTACTCGCACATAACCGGGTCATCCTCGGCTTATGCACACTCCCTACTCGCACATAGCCGAGTCAACATAATTACACAACATTATATTCAAGCATATATGTATATCAACATAATGCAGCCACATAGAAATCCATAATAACCACATTTCATAACATAAACCTTTTCTTAAAAGCTTGTTCCCAAGGCATTCATTTTCATGAAAAATTTCATAAAATCATTCAAACACTTTGTTCAAAATAGTCATATTCCCAAAACAATTTTGATAGGCAGTCCACTCACAGGTGTTGAAAATTCGGATTCTGGGTGAACTCTGACTAATAGTCCTCAGGCGTAATTCCTTTGCCTTTTCCGGACGTCTCACCACCTTGACAAATAACAAAGTCGAGGAATTTACTATAGTGTCCCTAAATTGATATAAATTAATTTAAACTACTAATGCTTGATATGTAATGCAAAAATATGTCTGATTACCGCTTAATCACGGTATCGATTAAATTTGACCGATCACCCGATTAATCGGCGATTGTGTCCAAATCACCTCCAAATTAATTCATTTCTCCTCTAATACCTTAATTTACCACATACATTTAAATAAAGCCAAATTCAGCATTAGAACCCTCACAATTCCTTATAGAAAAAAATTTGGTCATTTGGTGTACTAGCATCGAATCTTTTTCTACATAACCGTTTCACCTTACTTCATCATTTTCCATGCCATTTTCCTTGAAATAAAAACAATACCCCATTGATATTCAGCCCTCATGGTTCAGCCAACAAGGAACCCTAGAGAAATTGAATATTTCTTTTGTGTTTTTGTTCATAACCATGCTTAACTATCCCTAAACACTAACATAGTCTAAAATCAAATTATTCCAACAACAATTCCTCTTCCATACCCATTTTTCAGAATTGAATTCATCATGATAACTCAATATTCAACCATGGAAATCAAGAACAAAAGCATGGGTAAGCTAGGTATCAAGGAGAATTAAAGAAATTTTAACTTACCTAGCTTGTTTCCTTGATTTCTTCACTTTTTCTTTGAATTTCCACCTAGGTTTTCTTGTTTTTCCTTTTGTTCTTCCTTTTTTCTGGTTGCTGGATGTCTAGGCCGAATATGGTGAGGGAATTGGGGATTTAATGGGCTGATTTCTATAGAAAATAATAAAATAATCAAGCATGCCATGTGTCACATGCTTATTGGCCAAATTTTTAACTTTTTGACTTTTTCTTCTTAATTTTCCACCACAAATATTCTGGTATTTATCCAATCCTACCACAATTAAAATCCCTTGGTCTTGACAAGTGCTGGGCCGAAAATTTTACTGATTTGCCCCCGAGACAAAAAAATTACGATTTTGCCCTTATACTCTGAAATGTACCGGAATCTCATTATTTCTACTTTTCAACCTAAAATAACACTAATATTGATCAATATTAACTAAATGGGGCAAAAATTGTTTAAAAAAAATTTTCGTTTAGTCCACTAGTGGCAAAATTACCATTTTGCCCTTGTGCTCTATAAATACCGAGAATCAAAATTTTTCACTACTAAACATCATTTTATACTCCAATAATCATAATTATATTTCATATAATTATTCTTGGTCAAATGTGATCAAATCTTGGCTAAAAATCTCCATTTTATCATCAAATGGTAAAATGACCGTTTTGTCCCTAATCGGTCAATTTTCTGATGGACTCCAAACTGGACCTTGAACTCCAAATCACTATTCTAAACCATTCTGTTGGTTTTAAAATTTTCAAATTCCTCTTAGAATTTCTATTTGAACTAGTTCAAGGCTCGATTTAACTTAATTGTACCACTCGATACAATACCGTCTTTTAATCGAGCTTGACAGGGTCTCACATTCTCCCCCACTAATAAAAATTCGGTCCCCGAATTTAAATTCAATGTAGAGTGGCTTACCTTTACATATCGAAGAGGTGTGGATGCTTTGTCCGCATCTCATCCTCAGCTTCCCACGTTACCTCCTCGCTAGTGTGATTCCGCCACAACACTTTCACTGAGGCTACATCCTTTGAACGGAGCTTTTTAACTTGCCTATCAAGGATAGCTACCGGTTGTTCCTCATAGGTTAGATCATCTTGCAACTGAATTGTTTCATACCGTATTACATGTGATGGATCTGGGTTGTACTTCCTAAGCATGGATACATGAAACACGGGATGAATATTAGAGAGGTCTGGTGGTAATGCCAAACGATAAGCCACCGCTCCAACCTTTTCTAAGATCTCGAATGGCCCTATATACCGAGGACTTAACTTCCCTTTCTTGCCAAACCTCATTATCCCTTTAGTTGGCGAAACTTTCAAAAATACATGATCTCCTACTTGGAACTCCAAGTCTCTCCGTCGGTTATCAGCATATGATTTCTGTCTACTTTGTGCTGTTAACATCCTTTGACGGATCATGTGTATTTTCTCGGTTGCATCCTGCACCAATTCAGGCCCCAAAAGTTTCCTTTCTCCCACCTCTAGCCATCCAATGGGTGACCTACATCTTCGTCCATATAAGGCCTCAAATGGTGCCATTTGGATGCTAGTTTGGAAACTGTTGTTGTAGGCAAATTCCACTAAGGGTAAATATTGTTCCCACCTGACACCAAGGTCTATCACACAAGCCCTCAACATATCCTCCAATGTCTGTATGGTCCGTTCAGATTGTCCATCAGTCTGAGGGTGGAAAGCTGTGCTGAAATCCAACTTAGTGCCCAATGCTTCTTGCAACTTTCCCCAAAACCTACTAGTAAACTGAGCTCCTCTGTCAGATACTATAGAAATGGGAATACCATGTAGTCGCACTATCTCATCCACATAAACTCGAGCATATTGGGCAGCCCCATAAGTAGTCTTAACCGGAAGAAAATGAGCTGACTTTGTTAACCGGTCCACTACTATCCAAATTGAATCATATCCCCCACTGGTTCGAGGCAAACCCGTTACAAAGTCCATAGCAATATGTTCCCACTTCCACTCGGGTACTGGTAATGGCTGTAGTAGCCCTGCAGGCTTTTGATGCTCGGCCTTAACCTGCTGACAAACTAGGCACTTGGAGACAAACTCAGCTACATCTCTTTTAAGTCCTTCCCACCAATACACCTCTTTCAAATCTTGATACATTTTTGTAGCCCCTGGATGTACCACATAAGCTGCCATGTGAGCTTCCTCTAATATTTCTCTCCTCAACCCGTCACCATCAGGCACATAAAGTCTGGTTCCATACCTCAACACTCCATCTGTGCCTTTAGTAAACATTTTTCCTTTCCTACCCTGAGGATCCTCTAAGGCCTTAATCACAAATTCATCTTTACTTTGTGCTTCTTTAATCCTGTCCATTAAAATAGGCCTCACTCTAAAGTGTGCTAACAAAGCATTTGTCTCCGCAACTTCCAAACGCACACCTATGTCTCCCAAACTATGGATCTCTCTAACCAAAGATCTCCTACCAATGGAAATATGTGCCAAGCTTCCCATTGATTTTCGACTCAAGGCATCCGCCACTACATTGGCCTTACCGGGATGATAAAGAATAGTACAATCATAATCCTTTAGCAACTCCATCCATCTACGTTGCCGTAAGTTAAGATCCCTCTGCTGAAATATATACTTCAGACTTTTGTGGTCCGTGTATATCTCGCAAGTCTCACCATACAAGTAATGTCTCCAAATCTTTAAGGCAAACACGATTGCTGCCATTTCCAAATCGTGTATGGGGTAATTCTGCTCATGCCTTTTAAGTTGCCTAGATGCATACGCAATCACCTTCCCATGTTGCATCAATACACATCCTAAACCAACCCCCGATGCATCACAAAACACCGTGTAACCCCCTGTGCCTTGCGGCAGGCTTAACACTGGAGCTGTGGTGAGACATGCCTTAAGCTTCTCAAAACTATTCTCACAAGCATCAGACCACTCAAATTTTGTATCTTTACGTGTCAGCTTAGTCAAAGGGGCAACTATTTTGGAGAAGTCTTTCACAAAGCGACGATAATAGCCAGCTAAACCCACAAAGCTTCTAATCTCCGTAACTGATGTTGGCCTTGGCCATTTTTCCACTGCTTCAATTTTCTTTGTATCAACTCGTATCCCCTCCTTAGATACCACATGCCCCAAGAATGCAACACTTTCGAGCCAAAACTCACACTTGGAGAACTTAGCATACAATCGATGTTCTCTCAAAATTTGGAGCACTATCTTAAGATGCTGCTCATGCTCCTCTCGACTCTTTGAATATATCAAAATATCATCAATAAACACCACTACAAACTTATCCAAATAAGGTTTGAACACTCGGTTCATCAAATCCATAAAGGCTGCAGGAGCATTCGTGAGCCCAAATGACATCACTAAGAACTCATAGTGCCCATATCTTGTTCGAAATGCGGTCTTGGGTATATCTTCGTTCCGGATTCTCAACTGATGGTACCCAGATCGCAGATCTATCTTAGAAAAACATTGTGCTCCTTGTAGTTGATCAAATAAATCATCTATCCTTGGGAGAGGATATTTATTCTTCACCGTCACTTTATTAAGCTGTCGATAATCAATGCACAGCCTAAGTGACCCATCTTTCTTCTTCACAAATAACACTGGTGCTCCCCATGGGGATACACTAGGTCGTATGAAACCTTTATCCAACAAATCCTCCAACTGATCCTTAAGCTCTTTAAGCTCTGCAGGTGCCATTCTATATGGGGGTATGGATATAGGTCTAGTGTCGGGAATCAAATCTATGCAAAACTCAACCTCCCGTTCAGGAGGCAAACCTGGTAGCTCTTCAGGAAATACATCCACGAACTCCTTCACCACCGACACTTGAGTTACATCTCCAATCTTTGCCTGACTATCCTTTACAACAGCCAAGTAACCTATACAACCCTGTCGTAATAATCTTCTGGCAGATATGACCGATATCAAATTGGTTGGAGCATTACTCCTATCCCCTTGAATACTAAATGATGGTTCACCGGGGAAATCAAATCTAACCAATTTATGATAGCAGTCCACACTAGCATGACAGGGTGATAACCAATTCATCCCCAAGATTACATCAAAGTCTAAGGTGTCTAGCACCACTAGATTCACCGAAGTGTCTTTATCCTTGACTCGCACTACACAAGACTCATATTCCCACTCGGCCACAAATATCTCCTTTAAAGGAGTAGACACCACTAATTGTTCCTCTCTCCTAACACGACCTCTACCCAACCGAGATGCAAAACATGGAGAGATAAAAGAATGGGTAGCACCAGGATCAAATAGTACTCGAGCATTCATATTACAAACGGAGAGAATACCTGAGACCACGGCATTGGATGTTTGAGCCTCCTGCTGTGTTAAAGCAAACACCCTCGCTTGGCCTCTACCAATAGAACTTTGATGTCCGGACCCAGATGGTCTGCCTTGAGAGGAAGTACCCGCACCTCTACCTCTCGATCCACTAACCTCCCGGCCAGATGAGACAGCAACTGACGGAGCAGATGAAGCTGGCTGAGTGGAACCACGAGCAGAATCTGGTGATTGATGTGCCATCGGACAATCCCTCCTAATATGCCCAGGTTGACCGCACCCATAACAAGTTTTTGTAGTAAGGAAGCACCGTCCACTATGTCGTCTCCCACAAGTATCACAAGAGCGAATGACTTGACTACTCTGTCTAGAATCTTGCTGCCTCCTAGAATTGAAGGTTCTCTGTCCCACCCTAATATTAGCACCAGGTGCGTCACTCCCCTGCTGCGGTAACCGTGAGTCCCTCTGTGGACCCTGACGGCTAGAAGATGAACCACCACTGCTGAAATCTCTACGGCCCTGATAACCCTCTGTCTTGCCCCTTTTTGCTCTATCTCTCGCAGCCCTACTCTCATTGGTCCTCATCTCGATGCGTTGAGCACGATCCACTGCTGCAGAATAGGTAGTGAAATCTCGGGATGCCACAGCCCTAAATAATGGCTCCACTAACCCATCCACAAATCTCTGAATCTTCATCTCCTCAGTAGAAACGAGATAGGGCGCATAACGAGCTAGCTGCGTGAACTTGATGTCATACTCAGACACCGTCATGCTTGAAGTCTGTACCAAAGTCTCAAACTCTCTAGCTCTAGCATTACGCACACTGAGTGGTAAGAATCGATCTAAGAAGGCTACACTGAACTCACTCCAAGCCAACGGTGTTGCATTAGTCGGTCTGCCTCTACATAAAGAGCTATACCATTCCTGCGCCACATCCTCTAATTGGAAGGCGGCTAGCTCAACTGACCGAACACTAGAACATCCCAAGGCTTTACAAATTTTCTCCATCTTATCCAAGAAAACCTGGGGTTTCTCCGATGCATCAGACCCTGAAAATGTTGGAGGCTTAAGCTTGAGAAAGTCAGGAAGAGAAATATCTAGATGTCCCCTCTCCTCCTCATGATGTTGGTGATCGGCCTGTCCTTGGGAGCTAGGGGATTCTTGTACTGTAGGTCTCCCCTCTACTACCCTTTGTATATCTTCCATGCGGGTCGCCATCATCTCTACAACCCGGTTAACTCCCTGTAGGCCTGCCGCCAAATCCTCAATAGTAATACCCCTAGCTGGGTGTCTATCTACATCACCTGAGGACTGTCCCTCTTCTTGCCTACTCACAGGCGTATCCAACCCCACCGGCCTAGTGACCCTGCCACGTCTACCTCGGCCTCTCTGGGTGGATGCCCGTGGTCTATCTGCCATCTCAATGGGAACATCTTGCTCCCCTGCCTGTCTTGAGGCGGCTCGTGTCTTAGGCGGCATTCTTACCTAGACAAAAGCAAACGCCTGTTATTAAACACATATTATAATCATACTTAAAGCAACAGGTGGTTTCTAAGATAGGGAATCTATGCGGTCATTTGGTTGTAAAATGTGCCGCGGTTCACACTTTACAACTGAAGTTCCCACATAAAGACCCGACTCTCCGCTGGACTAACAAAAAGGAAGTTCTAGGACCTAGACAAACCTAGGGCTCTGATACCAATACTGTCACTAGGGAGGGACGTACCACTCAACCCCATCGCTACGGAGGCGACAATAGGTACCTATCAGAGCACTCATAGGGAGGGACGTACCACTCAACCCCCATAAGCCCTTGGACGGAGAGCCACGCTTCGCCCCTGTTCACGCGTGAGAGTTCCCAAGGATCAGGTAAAACCCTTTGCTCTGATACCAATACTGTCACGACCCAAATTCCGGGTCATGACCGGCGCATGGGTCCAATGGACATAATCCACTAAATCCAAGCAAGCCTATTATTTATTTTACTTATGATTCTATTTATTATCACTAAGTCGTATTTCATGACTTTGAGTCAAAATAGTGATACACATTGCCAACTCGTACTGGCATTACTCTTTTAAAATTTACATTTAAGTTCATCTATACATAACAAAATAATACTCGACCTCCAGCGGAGTGACTCGGATGGATATACAGCTACCGAATGCCGAGACACCTACCAGAAGATGTACACAGATCTACAAGGACACCTCGTCCTAATTATCGGCTACCTCGTGATCTGAAAACATGAATTTGAAAATGGTGAGTATAAACCCAGTGAGTGAACAAGGAAGGGAACAAGCAACAATTAGGAAAAATTTAAAATCATGATGCACTTGTTTCAAACAATGCAATTTAGTTCATTCCTATTTAAAACCCCTCCAAACCCCAGAGTTTTTCGCTACAGCGAGCATGAATTTCGATGCAGTGAAAACAAAGCAACAAGAGAAACATTTTTCCTCACTCAACAATAGCCATCCTGCTAAACTAATAAAATCAACCTAACATTCATGAAAATTCTCAAAGTATAATGTGTCAAATTTTACGTACATTACAACCATAAATCATTGTCCATCAATTTGCTATATCACACACATTTACATATGTATATATATATATATACGTATATACCCATCATCATCATCTCATCAACCCATCATCATCATCACCAGCTCATGCGCACTCCCTACTCGCACATGGCTGGGTCATCACCGGATTATGCGCACTCCCTACTCGCACATAACCGGGTCATCCTCGGCTTATGCACACTCCCTACTCGCACATAGCCGAGTCAACATAATTACACAACATTATATTCAAGCATATATGTATATCAACATAATGCAGCCACATAGAAATCCATAATAACCACATTTCATAACATAAACCTTTTCTTAAAAGCTTGTTCCCAAGGCATTCATTTTCATGAAAAATTTCATAAAATCATTCAAACACTTTGTTCAAAATAGTCATATTCCCAAAACAATTTTGATAGGCAGTCCACTCACAGGTGTTGAAAATTCGGATTCTGGGTGAACTCTGACTAATAGTCCTCAGGCGTAATTCCTTTGCCTTTTCCGGACGTCTCACCACCTTGACAAATAACAAAGTCGAGGAATTTACTATATTGTCCCTAAATTGATATAAATTAATTTAAACTACTAATGCTTGATATGTAATGCAAAAATATGTCTGATTACCGCTTAATCACGGTATCGATTAAATTTGACCGATCACCCGATTAATCGGCGATTGTGTCCAAATCACCTCCAAATTAATTCATTTCTCCTCTAATACCTTAATTTACCACATACATTTAAATAAAGCCAAATTCAGCATTAGAACCCTCACAATTCCTTATAGAAAAAAATTTGGTCATTTGGTGTACTAGCATCGAATCTTTTTCTACATAACCGTTTCACCTTACTTCATCATTTTCCATGCCATTTTCCTTGAAATAAAAACAATACCCCATTGATATTCAGCCCTCATGGTTCAGCCAACAAGGAACCCTAGAGAAATTGAATATTTCTTTTGTGTTTTTGTTCATAACCATGCTTAACTATCCCTAAACACTAACATAGTCTAAAATCAAATTATTCCAACAACAATTCCTCTTCCATACCCATTTTTCAGAATTGAATTCATCATGATAACTCAATATTCAACCATGGAAATCAAGAACAAAAGCATGGGTAAGCTAGGTATCAAGGAGAATTAAAGAAATTTTAACTTACCTAGCTTGTTTCCTTGATTTCTTCACTTTTTCTTTGAATTTCCACCTAGGTTTTCTTGTTTTTCCTTTTGTTCTTCCTTTTTTCTGGTTGCTGGATGTCTAGGCCGAATATGGTGAGGGAATTGGGGATTTAATGGGCTGATTTCTATAGAAAATAATAAAATAATCAAGCATGCCATGTGTCACATGCTTATTGGCCAAATTTTTAACTTTTTGACTTTTTCTTCTTAATTTTCCACCACAAATATTCTGGTATTTATCCAATCCTACCACAATTAATCTTGACAAGTGCTGGGCCGAAAATTTTACTGATTTGCCCCCGAGACAAAAAAATTACGATTTTGCCCTTATACTCTGAAATGTACCGGAATCTCATTATTTCTACTTTTCAACCTAAAATAACACTAATATTGATCAATATTAACTAAATGGGGCAAAAATTGTTTAAAAAAAATTTTCGTTTAGTCCACTAGTGGCAAAATTACCATTTTGCCCTTGTGCTCTATAAATACCGAGAATCAAAATTTTTCACTACTAAACATCATTTTATACTCCAATAATCATAATTATATTTCATATAATTATTCTTGGTCAAATGTGATCAAATCTTGGCTAAAAATCTCCATTTTATCATCAAATGGTAAAATGACCGTTTTGTCCCTAATCGGTCAATTTTCTGATGGACTCCAAACTGGACCTTGAACTCCAAATCACTATTCTAAACCATTCTGTTGGTTTTAAAATTTTCAAATTCCTCTTAGAATTTCTATTTGAACTAGTTCAAGGCTCGATTTAACTTAATTGTACCACTCGATACAATACCGTCTTTTAATCGAGCTTGACAGGGTCTCACAGGATAGGCCTAAATCTATTTGCATGTAAAGAGATTGGTGCATTAGATGGCCAAAGAAGGAAAGAAAGATGTGGGATGCATGTGACTTAAATAGATTAATGAATGACCAAATAAAATATAAGATAAAGGTGGTGCATGAAATAAGATTGGAGGAATAAGGTGGTACATGAAATAAATAATAAAGGAAGAAAAGATGGGATAGTGAAGATGGCAGATGGAGAAGCAAATAAGAATAGATAATGGACCAATGTGGAGGAAAGGAAATTTGTGCATGAAGAACCATTGGTTGGCAAAATGACCAATTAAAAACAAAAAGAGAAAGTTTGTATGTATTGTGATTGGTTGAATGGGTGGCCATATAAATATCAAGTTCAAAGAGTAAAGAAATGTGAATTGGCCCTGAGAAGTTGAGAGAGGGCCGACCATTTAGAGAAGAAAAGAAAAAAGAGAAAGCTTTGAGAAGTTCCACCCGAAAGGAAGAAAAAGAGAAAGAAAAAAAGAGAAAAGAGGGAAAGGCTCAATTTTGGACAAGATCAAGAGAAACCGTTAGTTTCCTCCCTCTATCTTGTAGATTTGTGTTATTCTATTGCCTAAATAGTCTTCAACATTCAAGAGAGAAGCCGTGGAGTGTTGATGGAGATGTAAAGCATGGTTTCAAGATACAAGAGAAATAGGGTAACGATTGTGGTTTTAGTTTGAATGTTTTTTGAAAATGAGTTGGTGACTATAAGGAATGTTTTGTGGCAGCAAAGATTGGCTTGATTGGAGAGGATTTAGTGACATGCAAGCCATCAAAACCTTGGATGCATGATGGATTCAAAGTGAAAGAGAAATGGTAAGCATAATACTATGTTTTAAGGCCTACGGTTGGTAAAATTTTTGAAGAAATGAATTGTGAATCATGTTGGCAGCTTGATGATTAAAGTTTTGGAGGAACATTGGAGTGGATGTGTAGATTAAGCAACCTCAAAGGTAAAAACGAATAATGCTTTAAGTATAGTTGAGAGATTTTGAGAAATGGCTATTGTTGTGTTGATTGGAACCTTCAAAGGCACATTGTGAAGAATAATGGTTGTTGAAAGAATCTAAAATGCATGTGCTAGTTAGAAATGTTAAGTTTGCTTGTTATGTTACATATAAAAAAAAAAAGAGGAATAATGTGAATGGAGGATTGAGAAATAAAGCATTGCAAGTTAGATAGACAATTATGCATGTAAACTTGGAAATAATTGAGTGAGATTGAAATGATTATTGTTGCCATATATGTGGTTAACATTATGAAAATATAAGATGGATTTGGATGAAAGTTGCTTGGAAAGGTTGAAATGGGCACTTAATATTATAAATAAGTTGCCGGTACATATAGTATAAAGAATTACACAAGCAAAAGATATGGATTTCTTTCATAAAAATATGTCAAATGCATATGAATATGCAAAGGTTAAGTGAGAAAGAATTAAGATTCTAGCATGATGTGAGTTATTAAAATGATGAATAATGTTTGAATAAAAAGGAAAATGGGAATGATAAACACTAAGTATCTTAAGTTTGGTTTATTGCTAGGAAGTGTGCAAGTGGAAAAAGGAATACCGTGGTGATTAACTAAATGAGGGGACGTAACTAAGTGGCGAAGTGATATCCCGCCCTTGTAAGGTGAGTAGGGGGTGTCTATTTCAAAAGATCTATACACTATACATTGTTATACGTTTATTAAATGTTGCTAGTTTTCTTTAAATGCAATTGTGGATAGCATGAGTTGTTGGCCTCGATAGGCAATTTTAAATGGATTTACAATGATTTATACACTGTTATTGTGGAAAGCATGAGCTGGTAGAAACCATAGGAAATTGTGGATGCAAGTTGATTTGGAAATTTTCTGTAGACTATATATATACATATATGTAAAGTGTTTTAGAAACTAGGAAACAAGCCCTTTTGCACTATTTTTGCATCAAAAATCCGTGCCTTGTACTTTCTGTGAAATGCATTGCAAAATTATTTAAATGCAACCTTTGAGAACTGGTTTTAGTCCGATCTTTATACAAGCGTTTACACATTGCCTTTTTATATGAAAAGCAATTTGAACGGTTATCGAACCTTGTTTTCAAATGATTCAAGCAAAAGACGTGGAAACCTCAATTTGGTTTTGAAAATGGTTTTGACAAATCGAAAGCATCGAAAGTAGATTGAATGTCACATCGAGATAGTGTGACCCTCCTGCACAAGTGAGCTCTATCTAGAGAACCTTTTGGTCACCGACGAGCTGTTAGAATTGGTTGGGGCCATGGTTTGTGATATACACTTGGCAAGGCTACATGTTGATATATATGGCTAGGCCATAAGTTGATATACGTGGTTGCGACCACCTGATTTCTTCGATGTCGGCCAACATCGTCAAGACTGCCATGGTTATGGGAATTCGATGGAGCAAAGCTCCTGGATTGTTATTACGTGGAAGTGGATCCATGAGTTATTACTATGTTTACTTACTCGAGAGCCTTAAGAGTTTTAAACGCGTACTCTTTTGTATGGTAGAGACTTAATTTTTCCGCAACTCCCCTATTTGCTTGCGAGATTTCAACGCTTTATATGTTGATTTTGAGTGGATGTACGTGAATGTACATGGTTATTTTTACATGCCACACATTTTGGGAGAGTGCGAGATTTATATGACTATTGTGCTTTTAAAGGAAAAAAGATGATTTCGAGCATTGAAAATTATTTTACTACGCTTTATTTTTGGCATTGATTTCCAAGGAAAATATTGCATTATGATTTATAGCATCATTTCTACAAGGCACAAACACCCTACTTGTGATTTGGTTTTCTAAGATTAACATTTTATATTCTAGTTTTATTTCAAATTATCTACGTTATGCTTGTTTCCCATCTACACCCTTCTCACGGAGCCGATGATCACTAAGTCTATGAGACTCACCCCCTTATCTCTCTTTTGCAGATAATGATCGGCCTAGTGTGCATTCATTGGCACATTTTGTCTACTGAGGATAGGTAAAGGCTTCTCATAGCACCTTATTCCGAGTCCCTCCACTGCTAGAGGTCAAGTCATCGATAGTATAATGTATTGGTAAATAGTGTCAATGTAAATGTGCAGTTAGTAAGTTATAAACTATAATGTAATTTTACAATTATGGCAAATAAAGGTCAAGATGGCTTATTACAATTTATGTGAAATTTTTATTACAAAGAGTCATATGGTTCAAAGTAATTTCATAGATGGGTGGCATGAATAGGTAGTAATAACAAGAATTTCAATTAAGGCTTGTTCGGGACTATGCGGGTTCTCCCACAAGGCTTAGATGCCAGTAGCAATCGAAGACCAATCGTTATAGACTTGGTATCAAAGCCCTAGGTTTAGTTAAGTCCTAAGATTTCTTGTGTCAGTCAATGGAGTTGTTAAAGTTAGTATAGAGTCGTGTCCTTGGATTATGGGTGCACAACACGAATCAAGGAAAGGAGGCTACATAAACTCTTGTTCATCTAGAATCCTACCTTTATCTTAGTACATAAGAGGTTAAGAATTAACACATGATTGTGTACAGGTTTTTTAGGTGCCCTTATGACACAACATGAGCAACAGTGAGAAGAAAGGGAAAGATTCCCGTAGTATTGAAGAGGGATCAATGGAATCCACTACTCAAAGCCATTATGTGCAAGAATGTGAAAGCCCAAAAAGCAAATTGACCCGAATTCCTATTAGATGGGCTCCCTCGGGAAGTGAAATAATATTTAAGAGCTGGCGAAGCCTTGAAAGGATGGCGCATACTCCAATCAATTTTAAGGAAAAAGACAAGGAGAAAGTGGAAAAAGTAACTGTCAAAACTATTATCCAAGGAAAATATCTGCTGTTCGAGATTTCCCTCCTGGTTGTGGGAGAGGAGCTGCACCCATTAGTAAGGAAGATTATGTGAATGAATAGCAAGGTGAGAATGATATGGATGAGGAGGATCCTCAAGAGGTCAAGGACAATATGGGATATGATCCGTCGATGAGTACGATTACAAACAGTGATAGTTCTTGGTGAAGTTAAATGGTTTATTTGGAATTAGTATGATTATGAGACTACGTTGATGTAGCTGGATTGAATTATGGTTGTAATTTGTGTGTTTGGAGGATTTGAGACATGGTTGATTTTTATGTGGTTTGAACAAGTTAAGTAGTAGTTAATCTAATGATTTGTTGAGTGTTTGAAATTGTTATGCATTGTTGATTAGGATTACCATTGGTAGAAGTATATGAATCTCTTAATTATTTCTTATGGAGAATGATAGATGGTTAGAATGGAGGCACATGGTGCCATGACATCATTGAATGATAATTGACACAAATGTAGAGCATTGGAGGTACATGATGGAACTTGGGAAAGATGAGTTTTTAAATTAATAATAATGTGAGCATAAGGTGTTGAACAAGATGGACTATTTTCATGGCAATTTTAAGTTGAAAGTTAGTAAACTAGTTGAGTTGCAAGACAAGAAAGACAATTAGTTGTGAATATTAAGGAATTGTGGGATACTATAAATGGTGAATAAGTATGTGAGTAGTGTTATGGACATTGTAAGTTCATTGTACAACATAGAAGGGATGTCCTAAGGTGGGACATATTTGATTGATGACAAAGTATTAAGGGATAATATGAGTTAAAACTATTGATTTGGCATAATGCATATGATAAACAAAAGAGAAGATACACATGGTTATAGAAGCTGTGGTATAGGCCTAAAAGAAAGCCAAATGGTTGAGAATGATTAATGTAGTAACCTTAAAGATAGAGGAATTGCTTTGATGAAGAAATTTCCAGCAACCACAGCGCCGCAGCACTGACTCTTTAACACTGCAGCATATTCCCACTAGATTCACCGAAGTGTCTTTGTCCTTGACTCGCACTACACAGGACTCATATTCCCACTCGGCCACAAATATCTCCTTTAAAGGAGTAGACACCACTAATTGTTCTTCTCTCCTAACACGACCTCTACCCAACCGAGATGCAAAACATGGAGAGATAAAAGAATGGGTGGCACCAGGATCAAATAGTACTCGAGCATTCATATTACAAACGGAGAGAATACCTGAGACCACGACATTGGATGGTTGAGCCTCCTGCTGTGTTAAAGCAAACACCCTCTCTTGGCCTCTACCAATAGAACTTTGATGTCCGGACCCAGATGGTCTGCCTTGAGAGGAAGTACCCGCACCTCTACCTCTCGATCCACCAACCTCCCGGCCAGATGAGACAGCAACTGACGGAGCAGATGAAGTTGGCTGGGTGGAACCACGAGCAGAATCTGGTGATTAATGTGCCATCGGACAATCCCTCCTAATATGCCCAGGTTGACCGCACCCGTAACAAGTTTTTGTAGCAAGGAAGCACCGTCCACTATGTCGTCTCCCACAAGTATCACAAGAGCGAATGACTTGACTACTCTGTCTAGAATCTTGCTGCCTCCTAGAACTGAAGGTTCTCTGTCCCACCCTAATATTAGCACCAGGTGCGTCACTCCCCTGCTGAGGTAACCGTGAGTCCTTCTGTGGACCCTGACGGCTAGAAGATGAACCACCACTGCTGAAATCTCTACGGCCCTGATAACCCTCTGTCTTGCCCCTTTTTGCTCTATCTCTCGCAGCCCTACTCTCACTGGTCCTCATCTCGATGCGTTGAGCACGATCCACTGCTGCAGAATAGGTAGTGAAATCTCGGGATGCCACAGCCCTAAATAATGGCTCCACTAACCCATCCACAAACCTCTGAATCTTCATCTCCTCAGTAGAAACGAGATAGGGCGCATAACGAGCTAGCTACGTGAACTTGATGTCATACTCAGACACCGTCATGCTTGAAGTCTGTACCAAAGTCTCAAACTCTCTAGCTCTGGCATTACGCACACTGAGTGGTAAGAATCGATCTAAGAAGGCTATACTGAACTCACTCCAGGCCAACGGTGTTGCATTAGTCGGTCTGCCTCTACATAAAGAGCTATACCATTCCTGCGCCACATCCTCTAATTGGAAGGCGGCTAGCTCAACTGACCGAACACTAGAACATCCCAAGGCTTTACAAATTTTCTCCATCTTATCCAAGAAAACCTGGGGTTTCTCCGATGCATCAGACCCTGAAAATGTTGGAGGCTTAAGCTTGAGAAAGTCAGGAAGAGAAATATCTAGATGTCCCCTCTCCTCCTCATGATGTTGGTGATCGGCCTGTCCTTGGGAGCTAGGGGATTCTTGTACTGTAGGTCTCCCCTCTACCACCTTTTGTATATCTTCCATGCGGGTCGCCATCATCTCTACAACCCGGTTAACTCCCTGTAGGCCTGCCGCCAAATCCCCAATAGTAATACCCCTAGCTGGGTGTCTATCTACATCACCTGAGGACTGTCCCTCTTCTTGCCTACTCACAGGCGTATCCAACCCCACCGGCCTAGTGACCCTGCCACGTGTACCTCGGCCTCTCTGGGTGGATGCCCGTGGTCTATCTGCCATCTCAATGGGAGCATCTTGCTCCCCTGCCCGTCTTGAGGCGGCTCGTGTCTTAGGCGGCATTCTTACCTAGACAAAAGCAAACGCCTGTTATTAAACACATATTATAATCATACTTAAAGCAACAGGTGGTTTCTAAGATAGGGAATCTATGCGGTCATTTGGTTGTAAAATGTGCCGCGGTTCACACTTTACAACTGAAGTTCCCACATAAAGACCCGACTCTCCGCTGGACTAACAAAAAGGAAGTTCTAGGACCTAGACAAACCTAGGGCTCTGATACCAATACTGTCACGACCCAAATTCTAGGTCATGACCGGCACATGGGTCCAATGGATGTAATCCACTAAACCCAGGCAAGCCTATTATTTATCTTACTTATGATTCTATTTATTATCACTAAGTCCTATTTCATGACTTTGAGTCAAAATAGTGATATACATTGCCAACTCGTACTGGCATTACTCTTTTAAAATTTACATTAAGTTCATCTATACATAACAAAATAATACTCAACCTCCAGCGGAGTGACTCGGATGGATATACAACTACCGAATGCCGAGACACCTACCAGAAGATGTACACAGATCTACAAGGACACCTCGTCCTAATTATCGGCTACCTCGTGATCTGAAAACATGAATTTGAAAATGGTGAGTATAAACCCAGTGAGTGAACAAGGAAGGGAACAAGCAACAATTAGGAAAAATTTAAAATCATGATGCACTTGTTTCAAACAATGCAATTTAGTTCATTCCTATTTAAAACCCCTCCAAACCTCAGAGTTTTTTTCGCTACAGCGAGCATGAATTTCGATGCAGTGAAAACAAAGCAACAAGAGAAACATTTTTCCTCACTCAACAAAAGCCATCCTGCTAAACTAATAAAATCAACCTAACATTCATGAAAATTCTCAAAGTATAATGTGTCAAATTTTACGTACATTACAACCATAAATCATTGACCATCAATTTGCTATATCACACACATTTACATATGTATATATATATATATATATATACGTATATACCCATCATCATCATCTCACCAACCCATCATCATCATCACCAGCTCATCATCATCATCATCACCAGCTCATGCGCACTCCCTACTCGCACATGGCTGGGTCATCACCGGATTATGCGCACTCCCTACTCGCACATAACCGGGTCATCCTCGGCTTATGCACACTCCCTACTCGCACATAGCCGAGTCAACATAATTACACAACATTATATTCAAGCATATATGTATATCAACATAATGCAGCCACATAGAAATCCATAATAACCACATTTCATAACATAAACCTTTTCTCAAAAGCTTGTTCCCAAGGCATTCATTTTCATGAAAAATTTCATAAAATCATTCAAACACTTTGTTCAAAACAATCATATTGCCAAAACAATTTTGATAGGCAGTCCACTCACAGGTGTCGAAAATTCGGATTCCGGGTGAACTCTGACTAATAGTCCTCAGGCGTAATTCCTTTGCCTTTTCCGAACGTCTCACCACCTTGACAAATAACAAAGTCGAGGAATTTACTATATTGTCCCTAAATTGATATAAATTAATTTAAACTACTAATGCTTGATATGTAAATGCAAAAATATGTTCGATTACCGCTTAATCACGGTATCGATTAAATTTGACCGATCACCCGATTAATCGGCGATTGTGTCCAAATCACCTCCAAATTAATTCATTTCTCCTCTAATACCTTAATTTACCACATACATTTAAATAAAGCACAATTCAGCATTAGAACCCTCACAATTCCTTATAGAAAAAAATTTGGTCATTTGGTGTACTAGCATCGAATCTTTTTCTACATAACCGTTTCACCTTACTTCATCATTTTCCATGCCATTTTCCTTGAAATAAAAACAATCCCCCATTGTTATTCAGCCCTCATGGTTCAGCCAACAAGGAACCCTAGAGAAATTGAATATTTCTTTTGTGTTTTTGTTCATAACCATGCTTAACTATCCCTAAACACTAACATAGTCTAAAATCAAATTATTCCAACAACAATTCCTCTTCCATACCCATTTTTCAGAATTGAATTCATCATGATAACTCAATATTCAACCATGGAAATCAAGAACAAAAGCATGGGTAAGCTAGGTATCAAGGAGAATTAAAGAAATTTTAACTTACCTAGCTTGTTTCCTTGATTTCTTCACTTTTTCTTTGAATTTCCACCTAGGTTTTCTTGTTTTTCCTTTTGTTCTTCCTTTTTTCTTGTTGCTGGATGTCTAGGCCGAATATGGTGAGGGAATTGGGGATTTAATGGGCTGATTTCTATAGAAAATAATAAAATAATCAAGCATGCCATGTGTCACATGCTTATTGGCCTAATTTTTAACTTTTTGACTTTTTCTTCTTAATTTTCCACCACAAATATTCTGGTATTTATCCAATGCTACCTCAATTAAAATCCCTTGGTCTTGACAAGTGCTGGGCCAAAAATTTTACTGATTTGCCCCCGAGACAAAAAAATTACGATTTTGCCCTTATACTCCGAAATGTACCGGAATCTCATTATTTCTACTTTTCAACCTAAAATAACACTAATATTGATCAATATTAACCAAATGGGGCAAAATTTGTTTAAAAAAAATTTTTGTTTAGTCCACTAGTGGCAAAATTACCATTTTGCCCTTCTGCTCCATAAATACTGGGAATCACAATTTTTCACTACTAAACATCATTTTATACTCCAATAATCATAATTATATTTCATATAATTATTCTTGGTCAAATGTGATCAAATCTTGGCTAAAAATCTCCATTTAATCATCAAATGGTAAAATGACCGTTTTGTCCCTAATTGGTCAATTTTCTGATGGACTCCAAACTGAACCTTGAACTCCAAATCACTATTCTAAGCCATTTTGTTGGTTTTAAAATTTTCAAATTCCTCTTAGAATTTCTATTTGAACTAGTTCAAGGCTCGATTTATCTTAGTTGTACCACTCGATACAATACCGTCTTTTAATCGAGCTTGACAAGGTCTCACATTCTCCCCCACTAATAAAAATTCGGTCCCCGAATTTAAATTCAATGTAGAGTGGCTTACCTTTACATATCGAAGAGGTGTGGATGCTTTGTCCGCATCTCATCCTCAGCTTCCCACGTTACCTCCTCGCTAGTGTGATTCCGCCACAACACTTTCACTGAGGCTACATCCTTTGAACGAAGCTTTTTAACTTGCCTATCAAGGATAGCTACCGGTTGTTCCTCATAGGTTAGATCATCTTGCAACTGAATAGTTTCATACCGTATTACATGTGATGGATCTGGGTTGTACTTCCTAAGCATGGACACATGAAACACGGGATGAATATTAGAGAGGTCTGGTGGTAATGCCAAACGATAAGCCACCGCTCTAACCTTTTCTAAGATCTCGAATGGTCCTATATACCGAGGACTTAACTTCCCTTTCTTGCCAAACCTCATTACCCCTTTAGTTGGCGAAACTTTCAAAAATACATGATCTCCTACTTGGAACTCCAAGTCTCTCCATCGGTTATCAGCATATGATTTCTGTCTACTTTGTGCTGTTAACATCCTCTGACGGATCATGTGTATTTTCTCGGTTGCATCCTGCACCAATTCAAGCCCCAAAAGTTTCCTTTCTCCCACCTCTAGCCATCCAATGGGTGACCTACATCTTCATCCATATAAGGCCTCAAATGGTGCCATTTGGATGCTAGTTTGGAAATTGTTGTTGTAGGCAAATTCCACTAAGGGTAGATATTGTTCCCACCTGACACCAAGGTCTATCACACAAGCCCTCAACATATCCTCCAATGTCTGTATGGTCCGTTCAGATTGTCCATCAGTCTGAGGGTGGAAAGCTGTGCTGAAATCCAACTTAGTGCCCAATGCTTCTTGCAACTTTCCCCAAAACCTACTAGTAAACTGAGCTCTTCTGTCAGATACTATAGAAATGGGAATACCATGTAGTCGCACTATCTCATCCACATAAACTCGAGCATATTGGGCAGCCCCATAAGTAATCTTAACCGGAAGAAAATGAGCTGACTTTGTTAACCGGTCCACTACTATCCAAATTGAATCATATCCCCCACTGGTTCCAGGCAAACCCGTTACAAAGTCCATAGCAATATGTTCCCACTTCCACTCGGGTACTGGTAATGGCTGTAGTAGCCCTGCAGGCTTTTGATGCTCGGTCTTAACCTGCTGACAAACCAGGCACTTGGAGACAAACTCAGCTACATCTCTCTTAAGTCCTTCCCACCAATACACCTCTTTCAAATCTTGATACATCTTTGTAGCCCCTGGATGTACCACATAAGCTGCCATGTGAGCTTCTTCCAATATTTCTCTCCTCAACCCGTCACCATCAGGCACATAAAGTCTGGTTCCATACCTCAACACTCCATCTGTGCCTTTAGTAAACATTTTTCCTTTCCTACCCTGAGGATCCTCTAAGGCCTTAATCACAAACTCATCTTTACTTTGTGCTTCTTTAATCCTGTCCATTAAATTAGGCCTCACTCTAAAGTGTGCTAGTAAAGCATTTGTCTCCGCAACTTCCAAACGCACACCTATGTCTCCCAAGCTATGGATCTCTCTAACCAAAGATCTCCTACCAATGGAAATATGTGCCAAGCTTCCCATTGATTTTCGACTCAAGGCATCCGCCACTACATTGGCCTTACCGGGATGATAAAGAATAGTACAATCATAATCCTTTAGCAACTCCATCCATCTACGTTGTCGTAAGTTAAGATCCCTCTGCTGAAATATATACTCCAGACTTTTGTGGTCCGTGTATATCTCGCAAGTCTCACCATACAAGTAATGTCTCCAAATCTTTAAGGCAAACACGATTGCTGCCATTTCCAAATCGTGTATGGGGTAATTCTGTTCATGCCTTTTAAGTTGCCTAGATGCATACGCAATCACCTTCCCATGTTGCATCAATACACATCTTAATCCAACCCCCGATGCATCACAAAACACCGTGTAACCCCCTGTGCCTTGCGGCAGGCTTAACACTGGAGCTGTGGTGAGACATGCCTTAAGCTTCTCAAAACTATTCTCACAAGCATCAGACCACTCAAATTTTGTATCTTTACGTGTCAGCTTAGTCAAAGGGGCAACTATTTTGGAGAAGTCTTTCACAAAGCGACGATAATAGCCAGCTAAACCCACAAAGCTTCTAATCTCCGTAACTGATGTTGGCCTTGGCCATTTTTCCACTGCTTCAATTTTCTTTGTATCAACTTGTATCCCCTCCTTAGATACCACATGCCCCAAGAATGCAACACTTTCGAGCCAAAACTCACACTTGGAGAACTTAGCATACAATCGATGTTCTCTCAAAATTTGGAGCACTATCTTAAGATGCTGCTCATGCTCCTCTCGACTCTTTGAATATATCAAAATATCATCAATAAACACCACTACAAACTTATCCAAATAAGGTTTGAACACTCGGTTCATCAAATCCATAAAGGCTGCAGGAGCATTCGTGAGCCCAAATGACATCACTAAGAACTCATAGTGCCCATATCTTGTTCGAAATGCGGTCTTGGGTATATCTTCGTTCCGGATTCTCAACTGATGGTACCCAGATCGCAGATCTATCTTAGAAAAACATTGTGCTCCTTGTAGT
This sequence comes from Theobroma cacao, assembly GCF_053813885.1. Taxonomy (NCBI): domain Eukaryota; kingdom Viridiplantae; phylum Streptophyta; class Magnoliopsida; order Malvales; family Malvaceae; genus Theobroma; species Theobroma cacao. Next base: position 12,554,157 of record NC_142646.1, read on the forward strand.
TGATCAAATAAATCATCTATCCTTGGGAGAGGATATTTATTCTTCACCGTCACTTTATTAAGCTGTCGATAATCAATGCACAGCCTAAGTGACCCATCTTTCTTCTTCACAAATAACACTGGTGCTCCCCATGGGGATACACTAGGTCGTATGAAACCTTTATCCAACAAATCCTCCAACTAATCCTTAAGCTCTTTAAGCTCTGCAGGTGCCATTCTATATGGGGGTAAGGATATAGGTCTAGTGTCGAAAATCAAATCTATGCAAAACTCAACCTCCCGTTCAGGAGGCAAACCTGGTAGCTCCTCAGGAAATACATCCACGAACTCCTTCACCACCGACACTTGAGTTACATCTCTAATCTTTGCCTGACTATCCTTTACAACAGCCAAGTAACCTATACAACCCTGTCGTAATAATCTTCTGGCAGATATGACCGATATCAAATTGGTTGGAGCATTACTCCTATCCCCCTGAATACTAAATGATGGTTCATCGGGGAAATCAAATCTAACCAATTTATGATAGCAGTCCACACTAGCATGGCAGGGTGATAACCAATCCATCCCCAAGATTACATCAAAGTCTAAGGTGTCTAGCTCAACTAGATTCACCGAAGTGTCTTTGTCCTTGACTCGCACTACACAGGACTCATATTCCCACTCGGCCACAAATATCTCCTTTAAAGGAGTAGACACCACTAATTGTTCTTCTCTCCTAACACGACCTCTACCCAACCGAGATGCAAAACATGGAGAGATAAAAGAATGGGTAGCACCAGGATCAAATAGTACTCGAGCATTCATATTACAAACGGAGAGAATACCTAAGACCACGACATTGGATGGTTGAGCCTCCTGCTGTGTTAAAGCAAACACCCTCGCTTGGCCTCTACCAATAGAACTTTGATGTCCGGACCCAGATGGTCTGCCTTGAGAGGAAGTACCCGCACCTCTACCTCTCGATCCACCAACCTCCCGGCCAGATGAGACAGCAACTGACGGAGCAGATGAAGTTGGCTGGGTGGAACCACGAGCAGAATCTGGTGATTGATGTGCCATCGGACAATCCCTCCTAATATGCCCAGGTTGACCGCACCCGTAACAAGTTTTTGTAGCAAGGAAGCACCGTCCACTATGTCGTCTCCCACAAGGATCACAAGAGCGAATGACTTGACTACTCCGTCTAGAATCTTGCTGCCTCCTAGAACTGAAGGTTCTCTGTCCCACCCTAATATTAGCACCAGGTGCGTCACTCCCCTGCTGAGGTAACCGTGAGTCCCTCTGTGGACCCTGACGGCTAGAAGATGAACCACCACTGCTGAAATCTCTACGGCCCTGATAACCCTCTGTCTTGCCCCTTTTTGCTCTATCCCTCGCAGCCCTACTCTCACTGGTCCTCATCTCGATGCGTTGAGCACGATCCACTGCTGCAGAATAGGTAGTGAAATCTCGGGATGCCACAGCCCTAAATAATGGCTCCACTAACCCATCCACAAACCTCTGAATCTTCATCTCCTTAGTAGAAACGAGATAGGGCGCATAACGAGCTAGCTGCGTGAACTTGATGTCATACTCAGACACCGTCATGCTTGAAGTCTGTACCAAAGTCTCAAACTCTCTAGCTCTGGCATTACGCACACTGAGTGGTAAGAATCGATCTAAGAAGGCTATACTGAACTCACTCCAGGCCAACGGTGTTGCATTAGTCGGTCTGCCTCTACATAAAGAGCTATACCATTCCTGCGCCACATCCTCTAATTGGAAGGCGGCTAGCTCAACTGACCGAACACTAGAACATCCCAAGGCTTTACAAATTTTCTCCATCTTATCCAAGAAAACCTGGGGTTTCTCCGATGCATCAGACCCTGAAAATGTTGGAGGCTTAAGCTTGAGAAAGTCAGGAAGAGAAATATCTAGATGTCCCCTCTCCTCCTCATGATGTTGGTGATCGGCCTGTCCTTGGGAGCTAGGGGATTCTTGTACTGTAGGTCTCCCCTCTACCACCCTTTGTATATCTTCCATGCGGGTCGCCATCATCTCTACAACCCGGTTAACTCCCTGTAGGCCTGCCGCCAAATCCCCAATAGTAATACCTCTAGCTGGGTGTCTATCTACATCACCTGAGGACTGTCCCTCTTCTTGCCTACTCACAGGCGTATCCAACCCCACCGGCCTAGTGACCCTGCCACGTCTACCTCGGCCTCTCTAGGTGGATGCCCGTGGTCTATCTGCCATCTCAATGGGAGCATCTTGCTCCCCTGCCCGTCTTGAGGCGGCTCGTGTCTTAGGCGGCATTCTTACCTAGACAAAAGCAAACGCCTGTTATTAAACACATATTATAATCATACTTAAAGCAACAGGTGGTTTCTAAGATAGGGAATCTATGCGGTCATTTGGTTGTAAAATGTGCCGCGGTTCACACTTTACAACTGAAGTTCCCACATAAAGACCCGACTCTCCGCTGGACTAACAAAAAGGAAGTTCTAGGACCTAGACAAACCTAGGGCTCTGATACCAATACTGTCACGACCCAAATTCCGAGTCATGACCGGCGCATGGGTCCAATGGATGTAATCCACTAAACCCAGGCAAGCCTATTATTTATCTTACTTATGATTCTATTTATTATCACTAAGTCCTATTTCATGACTTTGAGTCAAAATAGTGATATACATTGCCAACTCGTACTGGCATTACTCTTTTAAAATTTACATTAAGTTCATCTATACATAACAAAATAATACTCGACCTCCAGCGGAGTGACTCGGATGGATATACAGCTACCGAATGCCGAGACACCTACCAGAAGATGTACACAGATCTACAAGGACACCTCGTCCTAATTATCGGCTACCTCGTGATCTGAAAACATGAATTTGAAAATGGTGAGTATAAACCCAGTGAGTGAACAAGGAAGGGAACAAGCAACAATTAGGAAAAATTTAAAATCATGATGCACTTGTTTCAAACAATGCAATTTAGTTCATTCCTATTTAAAACCCCTCCAAACCTCAGAGTTTTTTTCGCTACAGCGAGCATGAATTTCGATGCAGTGAAAACAAAGCAACAAGAGAAACATTTTTCCTCACTCAACAAAAGCCATCCTGCTAAACTAATAAAATCAACCTAACATTCATGAAAATTCTCAAAGTATAATGTGTCAAATTTTACGTACATTACAACCATAAATCATTGACCATCAATTTGCTATATCACACACATTTACATATGTATATATATATATATATATACGTATATACCCATCATCATCATCTCACCAACCCATCATCATCATCACCAGCTCATCATCATCATCATCACCAGCTCATGCGCACTCCCTACTCGCACATGGCTGGGTCATCACCGGATTATGCGCACTCCCTACTCGCACATAACCGGGTCATCCTCGGCTTATGCACACTCCCTACTCGCACATAGCCGAGTCAACATAATTACACAACATTATATTCAAGCATATATGTATATCAACATAATGCAGCCACATAGAAATCCATAATAACCACATTTCATAACATAAACCTTTTCTCAAAAGCTTGTTCCCAAGGCATTCATTTTCATGAAAAATTTCATAAAATCATTCAAACACTTTGTTCAAAACAGTCATATTCCCAAAACAATTTTGATAGGCAGTCCACTCACAGGTGTCGAAAATTCGGATTCCGGGTGAAATCTGACTAATAGTCCTCAGGCGTAATTCCTTTGCCTTTTCCGGACGTCTCACCACCTTGACAAATAACAAAGTCGAGGAATTTACTATATTGTCCCTAAATTGATATAAATTAATTTAAACTACTAATGCTTGATATGTAAATGCAAAAATATGTCCGATTACCGCTTAATCACGGTATCGATTAAATTTGACCGATCACCCGATTAATCGGCGATTGTGTCCAAATCACCTCCAAATTAATTCATTTCTCCTCTAATACCTTAATTTACCACATACATTTAAATAAAGCCAAATTCAACATTAGAACCCTCACAATTCCTTATAGAAAAAAATTTGGTCATTTGGTGTACTAGCATCGAATCTTTTTCTACATAACCGTTTCACCTTACTTCATCATTTTCCATGCCATTTTCCTTGAAATAAAAACAATCCCCCATTGATATTCAGCCCTCATGGTTCAGCCAACAAGGAACCCTAGAGAAATTGAATATTTCTTTTGTGTTTTTGTTCATAACCATGCTTAACTATCCCTAAACACTAACATAGTCTAAAATCAAATTATTCCAACAACAATTCCTCTTCCATACCCATTTTTCAGAATTGAATTCATCATGATAACTCAATATTCAACCATGGAAATCAAGAACAAAAGCATGGGTAAGCTAGGTATCAAGGAGAATTAAAGAAATTTTAACTTACCTAGCTTGTTTCCTTGATTTCTTCACTTTTTCTTTGAATTTCCACCTAGGTTTTCTTGTTTTTCCTTTTGTTCTTCCTTTTTTCTTGTTGCTGGATGTCTAGGCCGAATATGGTGAGGGAATTGGGGATTTAATGGGCTGATTTCTATAGAAAATAATAAAATAATCAAGCATGCCATGTGTCACATGCTTATTGGCCTAATTTTTAACTTTTTGACTTTTTCTTCTTAATTTTCCACCACAAATATTCTGGTATTTATCCAATCCTACCACAATTAAAATCCCTTGGTCTTGACAAGTGCTGGGCCGAAAATTGTACTGATTTGCCCCCGAGACAAAAAAATTACGATTTTGCCCTTATACTCCGAAATGTACCGGAATCTCATTATTTCTACTTTTCAACCTAAAATAACACTAATATTGATCAATATTAACCAAATGGGGCAAAATTTGTTTAAAAAAAATTTTTGTTTAGTCCACTAGTGGCAAAATTACCATTTTGCCCTTCTGCTCCATAAATACCGTGAATCACAATTTTTCACTACTAAACATCATTTTATACTCCAATAATCATAATTATATTTCATATAATTATTCTTGGTCAAATGTGATCAAATCTTGGCTAAAAATCTCCATTTAATCATCAAATGGTAAAATGACCGTTTTGTCCCTAATTGGTCAATTTTCTGATGGACTCCAAACTGGACCTTGAACTCCAAATCACTATTCTAAGCCATTTTGTTGGTTTTAAAATTTTCAAATTCCTCTTAGAATTTCTATTTGAACTAGTTCAAGGCTCGATTTATCTTAGTTGTACCACTCGATACAATACCGTCTTTTAATCGAGCTTGACAAGGTCTCACAATCCAACACCACAGTACTAGGAACACCCCATGTATAGGACTCATGAGCATTGTTATTTGGAGTTTTAAGTGTTTTGGAGAATGTTATATGAATTGAAAAGTTTCTTTATTGCCTTATACATTGGCATATAAGTAGAAGAGAAGTTGGAAAGTTATTGAGATAAGCTACAATGCGAAGAATTAAGAGGAACATTAAGTTGACTAAACACGAATTTTAAGAAATAAAGGAGACAAGAGATAAAGCTTAGTCAATGTCTAAGAAAAGAATAAGTACATGCTTTGGGAAGTGAATGTGCTTGAAGAACTAATGAACAAATAAGTAATTAAGTGTCCAAAAATGCATCAAAGTTTTGAAAGGATATACCAAACTATATGTGGCAAGAATGATGGTTAATATAACTTTGGAATATTTTATATGCATGATGAGGTAATGTGGTGTTTGGAATTTTTTAAGAAGCCTAATGGTTAAACCACAGGTTATGTGGTCGCATGTTGTGAGACATAAGCTTAAAGTGGGTATTCACAAGGAAATACTCAAGAGGAATCCTATTATGAATCTTGTGAAAACAAGCAGTCAATTGTGTAGCTACAGAAAGGGAAGCTGTAAGTTGGAAGTAGATACTTGCAATGACATTGAGAAGTATTTAGTAGAATCTTATTTCAAGTTTTGCAATTACAAGCATTGACTATGTAGATGCTAAAAGGGTAATAATGATATATTGGTATAAAGGAATAGTATAAAAGATGATTGAAGATGACCATGATAATGAAGCTGCTTAATGAAAATCCCCTAATGTGAAAATTGAAATTCGAAAATGCATGAGGTGCACATGACTGAAATGAATCTAAGTCCTGAGTGACTAACTAATAGCGAAATGCAATAAGAATATAATATATGTTGGAAGTATGAAAGATAATTGAGAAATAAAGGTGACTTTTAGGAATTGTGGTATTGCATAAGATGCAATGATCAAGTAAAGATGAATCTTGAAGGATTAATAAGATTGTAAGCATAAACGGATATTGAATTGTAATTTGATTAAAATGATATTTGGTAATTGAGATGTGGTTAATGACATTGTGATGCAAAGGTACATGGTCTAATGAAACTTATGCATATGATTGGAAATGATAAGAAAAGAGTATAAGCATGTAAATTATGTGAAGTTATGCATAGGCATAATGTGAATTCATATGGATTACATAAGAGATAACTTAGGGTAAGATGTGAGTTAAATGGTAACTTAAACATCCTAAGGATAATCTAGAATTGATTATACCCTAATGTTCATAGATTAAATATAATCTATGAGAATGAAATGGAAAGGTAAATAAGAAATGTTGAAATTGAGAAAGGCAAAAAAGGAATCATGTGTTAGAATAATAGGGTATTGAATCTTGATTATGGATTGGAATAAATAAAAAGGAAATTTAGTCCGAAGGCACTTGACACAAGAATTTCTACAAATAATGATGAATGTTGACAGTTAAATGTGTGGGCATACGTATAAGTGGAGATGGTTATGTGACCAACTAAAGTGAAGAATTATTCTTAGTGATTTGGGATTTGAACTCAATATGTTTGATGAGTTGTATAGATGATACAATGATAAGAGATACCATCAGAAATTGAGTTATGCTGATATAAGGAAATTTTGATGTAATAGTCAAAGAAAGAATATCAAGAAATGGAATCTGTAGTGTGGTTAAGCCATACAAGATGGATTAATATGATTGAGATGTAAGAAGTAATAGAGTGCTATGTCATAGTTATATTAAACTCTCCACAAGACAATAGTGCAATGGATGGAGAATAAATGGTAATAGTACTATAATGTGGGTATTTGGAGGAATTAATTAAGAAAGATAAAATTTAATTTTGTTAATGATGATCAAAAAGTTCTAAGTCATAATAATGATAATATATTTTAAGACGTGAAGAATTAGAGTTTATGAAGAGAATTTGATGGTAAATGAAAAAATTACAACTAAAATTAAAGATTGCCAAGTGAGTTGCTTTTCCACATGATGTAAGTCTCATTGGTTTAAGAATGATGTAGAAATGTGAACCTTTGAATGTATAATTTACAGAGAACTTAAGAAGATTTGAATCAACTAGAAGCAAGGTAAACATGAAATATGTGGGAATAATTGAAGGCTTAACCTCCTCTAATGTTGGAAATGTGTATGGGAATGAATAGGGCATGTTTATAATGCCATAAAGTTATGTAGCGATGAATGAGTTTCGAGAAGTTTGACAAGAATGAAAATCAAGATGTGGTAATTAGGTATACATAAGTAAGCATGATTTGTGATTGACATTGGTATGATTGAGATTGAGATATGTTTAAAATTTGTAATGGAGTTAAAGGCATGCTTGGAATCTTAGTTGTGAGAGAGAACAGTTGTGAAGGGTACCCTTGTTTTAATCCAAAGATGATAAAAGATATAACTTCCATAACCTAACCTTGTAAAGTGTTCTAGTTTAACTGAAAGTAAATGAGGTGAATAAATCAAAATTTCCTACGAAGAAGGAAATGAAATACGATCATAAAGTGAGATTAATAGCCTAACGCTGACATGAATTCGAGGATAAATTCTATTTAAGTGGGGGAGCCTGCAACACCCCGTACCTTTGTATAGAAGCCAATAAGACCTTATCGATAAGACAAAAAGTCAATTGACGTAAATTTAAGTGCCAAAGAGCAGTGATCAATGAAAAGAATATTTTAGAATAAAATATTCCATAAGCGAGAAAGTAATAATTAAATAATAATACTTTTATTGAGAATGAATTAGCTAGTTAAAAGGTAATTTGGAAGTGAACCAAGGGCCAAGTGAGACACTTTGGGACACGAAGAGACAATGGGAGAGCTTTGGAATAAAATAATATTTTATTAATAAAATATTATTAAAATACTAATATTTTATCTATTATTGAAATTAGTCATGGAGGAGGATTATATGGCTAATCTAAATGGGGGAGAAGAAATAAGAAATAATTTTAAATAAAAATGACATAAGTGAGGCCCGCGTGCCTTTACGTAGTAAAATAAGAGCAGGTAAGTATATATTTAAATATTATGGTGACACCTTGGTGAAGTGCTAATTTTATATTTTATTTGTACAAGTGTAAATAAAAAAAGTTAGAAGGAAATTGGAATTTAAAAGAAATGATTGAAGGACCAAATTGTAAGGATGGAAAGTATGGAGGGTCGAATGGTAAATAAGGAAAAGTTGAGGACTTATGTGCAATTATAATATTTGAAGCTAAATGGAAATTAACTAACCAAGGAAAGTTAGATTATGTGGGATAATGAAATGTACATGTAAATTCACTATTACATGCAAATAATAGCATGTAAAAAGAAGGAAGTTAGTGGGGAACATATGGGACCCCCACCATGTGAAGTAAAAAGAAGGTAGGCCTAAATCTATTTGCATGTAAAGAGATTGGTGCATTAAATGGCCAAATAAGGAAAGAAAGATATGGGATGCATGTGACTTAAATAGATTAATGAATGACCAAATAAAATATAAGATAAAAGTGGTGCATGAAATAGGATTGAAGGAATAAGGTGGTGCATGAAATAAATAATAAAGGAAGAAAAGATGGGATAGTGAAGGTGACGGATGGAGAAGAAAATAAGGATAGATAATGGACCAATGTGGAGGAAAGGAAATAGGTTCATGAAGAACCATTGGTTGGAAAAATGGCCAAATGAAAACTAAAAGAGAATGTGTGCATGTATTGTGATTGGTTGAATGGGTGGCCATATAAATACCAAGTTCAAGGAGTAAAGAAATGTGAATTAGCCTTGAGAAGTTGAGAGAGGGCAAGCCATTTAGAAAAGAAAAGAAAGAAGAGAAAGCTTTGAGAAGTTCCACCCAAAAGGAAGAAAAAGAGAAAAATGAGGGACAAGCTCAATTTTGGACAAGATCAAGAGAAACAGTGAGGTTTTCTCCCTCTATCTTGTAAATTTGTGTTATTCCATCAGCCAAATAGTCTTCAACATTCAAGAGAGAAGCCGTGGAGTGTTGATGGAAATGTAAAGCTTGGTTTCAAGGTAAAAGAGAAATAAGGTAAGGATTATGGTTTTAGTTTGAATGTTCTTTGAAAATGAGTTGGTGACTATAAGGAATATTTTGTGGCAGCAAAGATCGGCTTGATTACAGAGGATTTAGTGACATGCAATCCATCAAAACCATGGGTGCATGATGGATTCAAAGTGAAAGAGATATCGTAAGCATAATAATATGTTTTAAGGCCTACGGTAGGTAAAATTTTTAAAGAAATGATTTGTGAATCATGTTGGCAGTTTGATGATTAAAGTTTTGGAGGAACATTAGAGTGCATGTGCGAATCAAGCAACCTCAAAGGTAAAAACGAATAATGCTTTAAGTATAGTTGAGAGATTTTGAGAAATGGCTATTGTTGTGTTGATTGGAACCTTCAAAGTCATATTGTGAAGAATAATGGTTGTTGAAAGAATCTAAAATGCATGTGCTAGTTGGAAATGTTAAGTTTGCTTGTTATGTTGTTTGAAAGAAATTAGGAGGAATAATGTGAATGGAGGATTAAGAAATAAAGCATTGCAAGTTAGATAGACAATTATAAATGTAAACTTGGAAATAATTAAAGGAGATTGAAATGATTGTTGCCACCATATATGTGGTTAATATTATGAAAATATAAGATGGATTTGGATGAAAGTTGCTTGGAAAGGTTAAAATGGGCACTTAATGTTATAAATAAGTTGCCGATACATATAGTATAAAGAAGTACGCAAGCAAAAGATATGAATTTCTTTAGTAAAAATATGTCAAATGTATATGAATATGCAAAGGTTAAGTGAGAAAGAATAGTGATTCTAGCATTATGTGAGTTATTAAAATGATGAATAATGTTTGAATGAGAAGGCAAAATGGGAATGATAAACACTAAGTATATTAAGTTTGGTTTATTGCTAAGAAGTGTGCAAGTGGAAAAAGAAATACTGTGGTGATTAACTAAAGGAGGGAACGTAACTAGATAAGTGGCGAAGTGATATCCTGCCATTGTAAGGTGAGTAGGGAGTGTCTATTTTAAAAGATCTATACACTATACATTGTTATACGTTTATTAAACATTGCTAGTTTTCTTTTAATGCAATTATGGATAGCATGAGTTGTTGGCCTCAATAGGCGATTTTAAAATGGATTTACAATGATTTATACACTGTTATTGTGGAAAGCATGAACTGGTAGAAACCATAGGAAATTATGGATGCAAGTTGATTTGGAAATTTTGTGCAGATTATATTTATACATAGATGTAAGGTGTTTTAGAAACCGGGAAACAAGCCCTTTTGCATTGTTTTGCATCAAAAATCTGTGCCTTGTATCTTTCTGTGAAATGCATTGTAAAATGATTTAAATGCAAACCTTTGAGAATCGGTTTTAGTCCGATCTTTATACAAGTGTTTACACCATGCCTTTTTCTGTGAAAAGCAATTTCAAAGGTTATCGAACCTTGTTTTCAAATGATTTCAAGAAAAGACTTGGAAACCTCAATTTGGATTTGAAAATGGTTTTGACAAACCGAAAGAGTCGAAAGTAGGTCGAATGTCACATCGGGATAGTGTGACCCTTGTGCACAAGTGAGCTCTAGCTAGAGAAACTTTTGGTCGTCAATTGGCTATTCGACGTGCCTGGGGCCATGGTCTGTGATATATACATAGCAAGGCCACGGGTTGATATATGTGGCTTGGCCACAAGTTGATATACGTGGTTGCGACCACCTGATTTCTTCGATGTCGGCCAATATCATCGAGATTGCCATGGCTGTGGGAATCCGATGGAGTAGGGCTCCCGGATTGTTATTAAGTGGAAGTGGGTCCATGAGTGATTGTTAGCTTTAAAATTATTATAGTTTTGATTATGAGAAAATGATCAAATTTGCTTGAACATTATTTAAGTAATCCTTGACAATTTCTTGAAATGATTTAACTCCCATACATTTGTTCTTATATAAACACAAGCTTGACTCTTGAAGTTATTGAACTATATCTATAAGCTTGTATGACTTAGGTGTATGAGTGCTTATGATTCTCATTCATTAAAGTTTGATTTAAAGATTAAAGGAAAATCTTGATGCACTCATTAAGGGAGAGTTTTGAATATCTTGTTTAATGATGATAAAGAAAAAGGAAATAAAGAAGACTAAATCAAATAGAGTTAAATAGGTCTTCATGTTTAATTTATGTGTGTGATGCTTAGTTTTGGTTTTGTAGAATATTATGTACAGAAAAGTATATGCATTGACTAAGGGGGAGCACCTCATTTTGCATAAAGATTTAAAGCATTCATATTGAAGATAGACATTGCATTCTTAATCTTGGAGTGTTTTGTGATCATCAAAAATAAGAGATAAAGAATGTTGACTCTATATGTTTTTAATGATAGCAAAATATTCTCATTCATTGATGTCTAATATTTTTACTTAAGTGTGCAGGAAAATTAATGTATGAAACTAATAAATCAATCTTTTAAAGTACATATTAAAAAGAAAAAGGGAGATAAAAATAATGAGACATGACTGCTTAATAAGGAGGAAGCTCATTAGTTGAATAAGGAAGAATGTTGGTTGGCCAAGATTCAAAATGGAGAAATGGCGAACTGAAGAATATTGAGAAACAGAACCAACTTAGTTGACCAAGAAATGAGCCAGTCGACTAAGTGCTTACTGCTAAAACTACTAGAAACAAAGAGCAAAAAACAAAGACGGGTTAGTCAACTAAGATATCGATCAGTCAACTAAGAGCATTTTGTTTGCAAGTTTGAATCCTACACTAGAAGACAGAATAACGGCTAGAGCCAACTCTCAACTATTTCCAACGGCCATAAACTGTCAAACTGCCGTCAGAGTTGTTTCTCTAAGTATAAAATGGTCTTCCAACAGTTAGAAATCAGTTTTTGAGAGAATTGAAGGCTTCCAAGTGATATAGAGTTGAAAAACCAAAAAATCTTCTCTGCACCTGAATGCACTTAAACGTTCATATTTTGTAATTGTGACCTGCACTCAACCTTGTACCATTTAGATCAACCGTGTGATCATAGGTACTTTCTTTTTACTTCTCTTCTTTGTATTCTTAGAGTGAGAGAGTCACCGTAAGTGATTAATTCAAGCTAGGATTGCTTGGATGACCATAGGTTCTAACTTAACCTTGAAAAGTTAGGTGTTAGGTTTTAGTTTAGCTCGAGAAAAACTAGTGTAAAAGGTTTTGGCTGAGCCTTGAAAAGCCATTGTAAAGCTTGGTGAAAGCTTGTAAATTTCACTAGATTCTTAGTGGATTATTGGGAAAATCCTTAGTTGAATAATCAAGGTAGTGGATGTAGGTCTTGGATGGAACCACTCTAAATCTTACTGCCTTATTTACTCTGTTTTGTTGTATTTTCTTTCTTTAATTTGTCTTGAATTTGTCTACACTTAGAGACAATTTTTGAAAAAGCCAAAGTGTGCTATTCACCTGTGAAACCTTGACTTTTATAGACTCATAGTTAGTAATATACGCGATATCCCTTATCAGGGGTAATTTAGTCATTTCCTTAATGAGCTCATAAAAGTAATATTTTAAATAATATTATGGCCTAAGTAGGCCTCAGGCATAAATGAATGATGAAATTAGGGGTAAAATGACAAGGAAACAAAAATTTTGATGATTTTCAAGGTAGGAGTAAAATGGTCATTTTTCACCTCGGGTTACAATTTTTAAGTTTTCATGAACCCGAGCATTTCTAGACCATTATGGACCTTGTCCCAGTGTCAAAGGAGTAAAAAGATTACATAGAAGATTGGAGGAGAATAAGCTAATTTGTGGATGAGCATTTTGGTAATTTAAGTGGAGTGGATAAGCATGGGCTATAAATATCTCTTCCTTCCAGTAGCTTCTTGAATTTTCAGCAACTTCTTCTACTTCTTCTTTTCCCATCTCACGTTGCTTCCATCCTCCATGGAAGCTTGATATGGAGTTTGCATAATTTTCTCTTTCTAGCTCTAGTTTTCATACCTTTGTGCCCTTTTGACTAGAACCCTTGTATTCTTTCACTCTCTCACTTTAAAACCCTTGAAAAATCCTACTTCCATACTTTCTCTCACTAATTAAGTGTTTAGAGAGAGAAAAAGAAAGAAAGCACTATAATAAGCTTGGGAATTGTTGGAAAGAATTTCAAAGTTACAAAGCTATCAAGGTGAGTAGTAAATTAGAATTGAGTTTTAAGTGTTGATAATGTTTAAAGATTGATTTGTGAGTTTATTGTTGAGATTGTGTATTGACTCTAATGTGATTAAGTAGTGAACATAGATAGCCATTTAAAATGGCAATTGATAGCTAGTTAAGAAACAGCTTTTAGGGTTTATAGTGTGTGAATTAACATAATACTGATGCTAATGTGATTCTAGGTTCTAACGAATCCCCATTACCCCAATTGGATCGTTAGGGAAATTAGAGTCAGCTAAAGGCTCAACAATATACCGGTGAGTGAACTGTATTTCAAATTCGTTTTGGGAATGTGATTGTTTGTACAAAGCGTTTAAATGATTTTATACAACTTTTCTTAAAAATGAGTGTCTTGGGAACATGCTTTTGAGAAATGGGTTATGTTGTGATATATGGCTATTATGGATTCCTATACTGCTACAATATGTTGAAATATGTATATACGTATGAATATATTGTTGTGTAATTATATGGACTCGGCTATGTACGAGTAGGGAGTGTGCATAAGCCAATGATGACCTGGTTATGTGCGAGTAGAGAGTGCGCATAAATCGATGATGACCCAGCCATGTGCGAGTAGGGAGTGCGCATGAGCTGGTGATGATGGGATGGTGTGCATGATGATGGTGGAATGGTGTGCATGATGATGATGGGTATATGTATATATATATATACATACGTAAACGTGTGTGTTATAAGAAATTTATGAATAATGGTATATGTTTGTAATATATGTGAAATTCGGTATGTTAAACTTTAGGAAGTTGTTATGTGTTTCCTATTGGTTTTGGACATTTCAACAGGGTGGTTTTCTTTGGGAGGAAGGGAAATTTTTCATTGGTGCCCTGTTTCTCACTACAGCGAGAAACTCTCGAGTTTTTGGAGGGTGGCTGGCCGAAAACTAGCTACAGCGAGAAAATACTGTAGCATTCTCGCTACAGCGAGAATGAATCTCGCTGCAACGAGAAAGTTTCTGTCTTGGGGCAAAAATTTCGCTGCAGCAAGATTCATTCTCGTTGCAGTGAAAAACTTTCTATTTTGTCTCACATCTTGATCAATTGTTGCCCTATTTTCCACTTCTTTGATACCATAGTTGAGCATGGACTTCCAACATTAAGAAATAAAAGAATTAAGTTTAAAATGAGGAGGTTTGGTGAGAAACCCTCGGCTAGATGATAATTTAAGTCAAGTGTCGCTGCAGCGAAAAGGCATTCTCACTGCAGCGAGGACTCATCGTTTATTTGACTTGATTCGCATGGATGCTATTAAAGCTTTCACTCTCCAAAACCTTTGTTGAGCATGGACTCTTTTCAATAAGTGATTTTTCTCATGTGGGGTTTACATGAAGGGTTTAATAAGAACTCAAATAAATTGCATTGTTTTGAAACTTGAATGCATGATGATTTCGTTAAACATTCCTTATGGTATGCTTGTTCCCTTCTTGTTCACTCACTGAGTTTATACTCACCGTTTTCAACTTCATGTTTTCAGATCACGAGGCAGCTGGTAATTAGGTCGAAGTGTCTTCGTATATTCGACCCTTGATAAGTGTCTCAGTATTCAGTAGCTGTACATTCATCCGAGTCTCTCCGCTAGAAGTCAAGTATTCTTTTGTTGTGCATAGACAAACCTAATGTAAATTATTAAGATACATGTTGTAGACAATGTATATACACTTATTTGGTATGCCAGTATGAGGTGGCAATGTTTAATATTATTTTGATCCTAAGTTTTGAAATGTGACTTAGCAGTTTATGATGGAATGATGATCATGTCAGATTAATAGGCTTGCTTGGGCTTAGTGGACTATGTCCATTGGGCCCATGCACCGATCATGGCCCGAGATTTAGGTCGTGACATCACCCCTCCTCTAGCACATATTATTGGGACCAACAAGTGGTATCAGAGCTAGTTCCCTGTTATTAAGGCTTAACATCCTTAGGGTAGATCCAAATGACTTTAGAAAATTTTGTTGATGTTGAGGGTCAATGCATAAATATGCCTCCTCTATTTAATGGATCAAACTATTCTTATTGGAGTGCTAGAATGTCCATTTATGTTAGGGCTTATGACTATGAGATATGGGATGTCATTACCGATGGTCCTTGCATTCCTATGATCATTAATTCGGTCAATGGTAAGAAAACTCCCAAAGATAGAAAAAAATGGACAGAAGCTGAAATGAGGAGAGCACAAATCAATTCTAAGGCCATGCACACTCTCATTTGTGCACTTGATTAGGGAGAATATGATAAAGTGTCCATGTGCAAAAGTGCCAAGAAAATTTGGCAAAAATTAGAAGAGTTATATGGAGAAACAAATATGGAAAAGGAATTGGAGGACAACTCTTGTGAGAATCAATGCTCAACAAGCAACATGGCAAATGCAAATAAGGAATCAAGTGAAAATGAATCCTCAAATCAAATTGAATTATGCCTCATGGCTCTTGAAGAAATAAAGGTAAGTTCTTTATCTTGTGAACTTAATTCATTTGTTTTTGATGAATTGCACGATGCTTTTGAAGATTTAGCATTTAAGTTTGAGAAAATGAATATGAAGCACAAGAAAATTATTTCCATACTCAATGTTGAGAATGAATTTTTTATGAAAGCAAAAATTGACTTGGAAAAAGAAAATGAAAATGTGAAAAAGGATTTTGAAGCTTACGAAAACAAAATTGATATTTTGAAAAAAGGAAATTTTGATGTGAAAAGGAAATTTGAAGATTTATTAAATGAGAAACAAAAGGCTTGCATGTATTCCTCATCTTCCAAAATGACCAAATGCAATCATTGTACATTTTTTAGTTATTATTCATACACTTGTCCAATTAAAAAATGTTTACCTTATAAATTTAGATAAGTGTGGGTTCCAAAAGGAGCTTTTTGCAACGAGACTAACTTTCAAGGATCCAAAGTGATTTGGATACCAAAAATCAAATGAAAAATGTCTCTTGTAGGTGTGCTAGAGCAAGGAGGAACAATTCTTGAAGAATGGATGCTCTCTAGTCACACGTAAAAGAAATGGGTGATTTCTATGCTAAATTTTTTTTTTTTAATGAGAATCTTGATTGCTTATTTATTGAATGTTTCATTCATTTGGCTTGGTTTCTAAAATTGTTTGCTTTTCTACATTGAAAATTTTAGTTGCCTATTCTTGCTTGAATATTAAGTGCATAATTCTTTGAGCTTTATTGATAAGTCTTGACTATGCAACTTGATATGATATGATACATGCTATAAGTTGCAAATAAGTATGAATATAAAGATTGAGTATGTACTTATATTTGATCTTGAATATATCATCATTCTCATTTTGAGAAAATTATTTTATCAATTTTGCTCGATTATGGAAAATTATTTCTATAAAATATCCTCATGTTTAGTGAAATTGTTTCCATACTGCTTCTTTGAAAAAAAATGATTTTTGAGCGTAGTTTTGAAACATAAAAGGTTGGATAATGTGAGAAAAATATGAGCATACTTGATGACTTACACTCACACTTATTCAAGTAGCTTAAGACAAGGAAAATTGAGTTAAAAAAATTGTCCTTGATTTCCTTGTGCCTAACATAGGTTGATCATTTGAACAATCTTGATTTACATTATAGAACTTACTTGAATAATTCAAGATGGTTGATAATGAGCTTGAAAGTTTTGACTACTTTGATTGGTACTTTTAAAGCAAAATGATCTTACATGAGAAAATTGTTGCCATCCTTTCATTTTAAAATGATATGTGAATTGAACAAGTTTGTTTCATAATGAAAAATACTTATGACTTGTTCTTGTTGGATGTGCATGTTTGCTTGCAAGCTTGAATGGTCATAAGGGCATTTTTGAAACATAATTGTGAGATATTTGCAAATGACCCTTGACATGCATAAACATGATTCATTATGCTCATGATACATTTCATAAATCATTTAAAGCATAATTGAACAAAATTGAGTGATATTGAGCTCATGACTTTTCACAAAGCATGTCTAATCTTGAATGTTTCAAGTTGAAAAGTTTGCAAAGAAAGGTTAAATCTTTATCAATTGATTTTCTTGCAAAATCTTTTTATCCTTCTTGATTGAAAATGATTTATTAATTCTTTATTTCTAATGATATAGAATGGTTGAGCAAAATTGATATGATACATGAATTGCATAAATCCTATTTTGCTTAGTATCTCTCTCATGATTTGTGAAATTGATTGAAAGGGATTTCTTAAGCATGATTTTAAGTGTGATAAATTGGCATTGATGGCATTTTTCAAGCAAAGGAACAAATCTTCTTGTAACGCTTGAGGCTATAATGATTTCAATAATACAAAACTTGAACAAGTGTGCTTTATGTTGAAAATGCTATTATAACTTGATCTTATTGCAAATGAATGCTTGAATGACCTCAAGGGCATTTTTGTCCATACGTTGAAAAATTGTTGAAAATGTTAAATTTGATGCTTATTATGCTTAAACATTGTTTAAATGCTTGTTGTACATTTTATAAGTCATATTCATGCATCATGATGAAAATTGAACATGTTTAAGCATATTAAAAACATGATTCTTCAAATGAGCATTTCAACTTCTTAACACTTGTGAACAATGAGCAATAAAAGCCAAAATTTGAGTTCACATGTTTTTCTTGAAGGATCTTTGATCATACATGTCCAAAATGATGTTCTAAACATGGTTGAAATGAAATTCTAAATTGTTCTCACTCAAATCCACATTTTAAGATCATTATACCTTAGAATATTGCATGTTTTGCACCTTTCTTTAGATTTTCAATATGCATGAATCAAGCATAATTGACTCTTCAGCATTGCTAGTCGACTATTGTAGAACAAACTGCAAACAATGCTGCTAGACCCAAGGGATATGTAGTTGACTCTTGAGTGCTCTAAAGCCAAAATGGACAGGTTTTGAGTTCCAAAATGTCTTTTTACTTCCATCTTGTCCATTACAATATTTTGTTCCCTATATTTCTTTTTTCAAAAATGATTCTTGACTCTTAAAAACATGCAACATGAATACTCTCATGATCATTTGGTGGAAGTACATGTTCTTGAAATTGCAAAACTTGCTGAAAAATGGGAAATCCTTTTTGATGAAATAAATCTATCATTCCCAAGCATGACACTCATATTGATTCCATAAATTCTCATGTAGTTGCAATGACAAAATAGAAATATGAGAAATTGTTCATCAATTCTTGAATTTGTTAATTCAATTGGATTTTTATGTGCTTATATAGAAAATATCTTCTCATGAAAATTGAAATGTTCAAATGCTAATCTAAGAACAATTCTTGAAATATATTTTACGTTTGTGCTTAAATGATTGTTTCAAAATTGATTTCTTGATTATGCATACAAACTTGATTAAGATGAACTCATCAAACTTAATGAAAATATTCTTGGTTCATCTACTATATTGGTCAAGACACAGGCTTATATGATTTTTCTTTATGCTTGACCTTAAGGTTTGAAATCTAAAACTTGACTTGAGCTATGCATTTGAATATGAATTTAATTACTACTTGACATGTGAAATAAAATATGGCCTATAGCTTTAGTTGGCAATGAATGCCTAACGTGTTTTGATTAAATATATCTTTTTTTTTTTGTTGATAATTGGTATTCATTGATGATTGAATGTTCGCTTTGAATATATTCATGAGTTGAGTGCTTTACTTTCAATGTTCTATAACAATTGATATCACTCATGAATTATGAATTATTGAGAAACTGCATGTACCTTGAACTTTAATGGTTGCATATTTTTTCAATGGGTATATGTCTATGTTGAACTCATGCTTGCATTTTGATGAACAAAATTTGAATCATGATTAAGGAAGATAGCCATGTTATTTCTTGTAACCATGTTTGTGCTTATTTGATCTTAACTCTCATACATGATTGCAATAAATGCAAAATGCCTTAGTCATGCTTCATTAATAATGATATGCCTTTTTTGAAAGTTCTCCTTGCATTGACAATTTCATATATAATTTGGATAATATATCTTGCAATGCTTGCTTTAAAATGACTTGGATGAATGAACACTTGAAAATAATTTGGAAGAATACTCACTAAAAATGCTTAATGATGATATTTTTTAATTTCTCCTTGAGTTGTTATTTTTAGGGAATTTCCTAGAAATGCTTGATTGATATACCGCTTGGCTGATTGATATTGAGAATGAATAATGACTGCTTGATGATGAATGATAATACTTGATGATAATTGAGAATGATGCTTGAAGACTAACGATACCTTAGACATGCCTAAGAACTACTTTGCGAACACTTCTTGAAAATGTGAGTATTTGATGCATATGTTGAACATTTATTCAAATGCTCATACTTTTTTAGTTCCATGAATATTTGAGTATTAGGAAAATAGATTGAATATCCATTTGAATGCTCATTTATTCTAGGCTCATGATTTCTTTCCTAATGTATGATCAATTAAGGATCTCTAACATTTTGTGTTGAGCTTATGATTTCTTAAAGGGGAGTCAATCATTGTCCTTGATATCATAAGGAATTAAGATCTTCAACAACAAGGTTTGGTGAGATTCAACATTTGGTGTTCTTCACTACCGGTAACATCTTTCTAAACACCAAAATAGATATTGTGCCTTATACTAGTTTTCACTTAAACTTGAATGTTGAAATGCATAATTGGTATCAAGCTTTAAGTTTTCTCAATTCGAAAACTTAAATGTCTAGCTTTAAAATTAGCATCAAGCTTTATAATTGTCTCTTCTCTCTTGAGCTTTAAATTGATCCTATCTTTCTTAAATGTTTTGAGCCTTGAAGTTGATATGCTTGAAATGCTTAGTGATATGGTAAGTCTTTACTAGTGCTTTACCGATTGATATAATGAGCTTTAAAATGATTCCATCTCTCATAATTGATATTGTGTTTTTACAAAGGGGGAGATTTTATTTATATCGATCAATTGGTATATTGAGCTTTAACACTTGGTATTGGAGTTCAACCATGGCTTATGTGCTTATTGAACATCTTTATGATCATCTTTGTTGGACTACATAATCGTTATTCGCACATTTGGCTTATAGTATATATTCATGTGGTTAAGTGCATTTATATGATGACTTGGTGACTTTATGGTTACATATTCATGGTCTTCATGCTTATATTCTTGATGGATTTTGCTAACCATTATTTCTTAAGCTTAAGTGTTTAATGCTCACTCTTTTTACTCTTTTTGATATAACAAAAAGGGGGAGAAGGTTTATGAGCAAATTTAATTTTATGCATATGTTGAGAGGGAGATTTTAAAATCATTTCAAAGTCATATCAAAAAGGGGGAGATTTTTAGCTTCAAAATTATTATAGTTTTGATTATGACAAAATGATCAAATTTGCTTGAACATTATTTAAGTAATCCTTGACAATTTCTTGAAATGATTTAACTCTCATACATTTGTTCTTAAATAGACACAAGCTTGACTCTTGAAGTTATTGAACTATATCTATAAGCTTGCATGACTTAGGTGTATGAGTGCTTATGATTCTCATTCATTAAAGTTTGATTTAAAGATTAAAGGAAAATCTTGATGCATTCATTAAGAGGGAGTTTTGAATATCTTGTTTAATGATGAAAAGGAAAAAGGAAAGAAGGAAGACTAAATCAAATAGAGTTAAATAGGTCTTCATGTTTAATTTATGTGTGTGATGCTCAATTTTGGTTTTGTAGAATATTATGTACAGAAAAGTAGATGCATTGACTAAGAGGGAGCACCTCATTATGCATAAAGATTTGAAGCATTCATATTGAACATAGACATTGCATTCTTAATCTTGGAGTGTTTTATGATCATCAAAAATAAGAGATAGAGAATGTTGACTCTATATGTTTTTTATGATAGCAAAATATTCCTATTCATTGATGTCTAATATTTTTACTTAAGTGTGTAAGAAATTAATGTATTAAATTAATAAATCAATCTTTTAAAGTACATATCAAAAAGAAAAAGAGAGATAAACATAATGAGACATGACTGCTTAACAAGGAGGAAGCTCATTAGTTGAATAAGGAAGAATGTTGGTTGGCCAAGATTCAAAATGGAGAAATGGCGGGCTGAAGAATATTGAGAAACAGAACCGACTTAATTGACCAAGAAATGAGCCAGTCGACTAAGTGCTTACTGCCATAACTGCTAGAAATAGGGAGCAGAAAACAGAAACGAGTTAGTCAACTAAGATATCGGTTAGTCGACTAAGAGCATTCTGTTTGTAAGTTTGAATCCTGCACTAGAAGACAGAATAACGATTAGAACCAACTCTCAACTGTTTCCAACGGTCGTAAACTATCAAACTGCCATCAGAGTTGTTTCTTCAAGTATAAAAGAGTCTTCCAATGGTTAGAAATCAATTTTTGAGAGAATTGAAGGCTTCCAAGTGATATAGAGCTGAAAAACTAGAAAATCTTCTCTGGACCTTACTGCACTTAAACATTCATCTTTTGTAATTGTGATCTGCACTCAACCTTGTACCATTTAGATCAATCGTGTGATCATAGGTACTTTCTTTTTACTTCTCTTCTTTGTATTCTTAGAGTGAAAGAGTCACTCTAAGTGATTAATTCAAGCTAGGATTGCTTGGATGACCATAGGTTCTAACTTAGCCTTGAAAAGTTAGGTGTTGGGTTTTAGTTTAGCCCGAGAAAAACTAGTGTAAAAGGCTTTGGCTGAGCCTTGAAAAGCCATTGTAAAGCTTTGTGAAAGCTTGTAAATTTCACCGGATTCTTAGTGGATTGTTGGGAAAATCCTTAGTTGAATAATCAAGGTAGTGGATGTAGGTCTTGTTGGTCCCTATAATATGTGCTAGAGGGGGGTGAATAGCATAATTTGGCTCTTAACAATATTAGAAACTAGTTTCCAGAACTTAAGAAAACAAAAGCAGAGTATAAAATGCACAGCAATTTAGGGTGGTTCGGTCCAAGACCTACATCCACTACCTTGATTATCCAACCAAGGTGTGAGACCTTGACCTTTATAGACTCGTAAAAAGAAGTATACGCGATATCCCTAATCAGGGGTAATTTCATCATTTCCTTACCAAACCCATAAAAGTAAGATTTAAAACAATATTATGGCCTAAGTAGGCCTAAGGCATAAATAAATGATGAAAATATGGGTAAAATGATAAGAAAACAAAAATTTTGATGATTTTCACTATAAGGGCAAAATGGTCATTTTTTACCTCAGGTTAAAATTTTAAGTTTTCATGAACTCGAGTATGTCTAGACCATTATGGACCTTGTCCCAATGTCAAAGGAGTAAAAAGATTTCATAAAAGGTTAGAGGAGAGTAAGTTAATTGGTGGAAGGGTAATTTGGTAATTTAAGTGGAATGGATAAGATTGGTTATAAATATCTTTCTTCCAGCAGCTTCTTTTCCCATTTTCCAGCAGCTTCTTCTTCTTCCTCCTTCTTCTCTTTCACGTTGCTTCCAACCTCCATGGAAGTTTGATATGGAGCTTGCATGATTTTCTCTCTCTAGCTCTAGTTTTCATACCTTTGAGCCCTTTTGACTAGAACCCTTGTATTCTTTCACTCTCTCACTTCAAAACCCTTGATAAATCTTATTTCCATACTTTCTCTCACTAGATGGGCATTCTAGAGAAAGAAAGAGAGAATTACACCATTTGTTTAGAAGCCATTAGAAGAGAATTCAACTGTAAAGAAACCCTAGGGTAAGTGATGAACTAAGCTTGGTTTTTAGTTGTGGATAATGGCTAGTAATTGGGACTATGAGCTATTTTATTGTTGAGGATGTTCATTCATTTTATAGTGATTTAGATAGTGAACATAGATAGCCATTTAAAGTGGCAATTGAAAGCTAGCTAAGAGATAGCTTTTAGGGTTTATAGTATGTGAATTGACCTATTACTGATGCTAATGTGATTCTAGGTTCTAACGAAGTCCCATCACCCCAATTGGATCATTAAGGGAATTAAAGTCAGTTAAAGACTCTACAATCAACCGGTGAGTGGACTACTTATCAAAACTATTTTGGGAATGTGACTGTTTTGTACAAAGTGTTTGAATGATTTTATACAACTTTTCTTAAAAATGAGTGCCTTGGGAACAAGCTCTTGAGAAATGGTTTATGTTGTGATATGTGGCTATTATGGATTCCTATACTGCTACATTGTGCGGATATATATGTATGTAGGAATATATTGTTGTGTAATTATATTGACTCGATTATGTGCGAGTAAGGAGTGCGCATAGGCCGATGATGACCCGGTTATGTGCGAGTAGGGAGTGCGCATAACCCGGTGATGACCCAGCCATGTGCCAGTAGGGAATGCGCATGAGCTGGTGATGATGAGACGGTGTGCATGATGATGATGGGATGGTGTGCAAGATGATGATGAGTATATGTATATATATACATACGTAATTAAGTGTGTTATATGAAATTTATGAGTAATGGTATATGAGTGTAATGCATGTGAAATTTGGTATGTTAAACTTTGAGAAATTATTATGTGTTTCATATTGGTTTTGGATATTTCAGCAGGGTGGTTTTCTTTGGGAAGTAAGTGAAATTTTCCTTTGGTGCCCTATTGTTCGCTGCAGCGAGAAACTCTCGGGTTTGGAGAGGTGGTGCTGGCCGAAAATCTCGTTGCAGCGAGAATGTTAATGTAGCATATGGCTGCAGCGAGATTCATTCTCGCTGCAGCGATAAACTTTCTGTTTTGAAACCCAGAATTTTGCAATCTCGCTACAGCGAAAAACTTTCTGTTTTTCTCCTCATATGGCTCGGTTGCTACCCTATTTTTCATTTCTTTGGTACGATAGTTGAGCATGGACTTCCAACATTAAGGAATAAATGAATTAAGTTTAAAATGAGGAGGTTTGGTGAGAAACCCTCAGCCAGTTAAGAAACCCTCGGTTGATGCTAATTTAAGTCAAGTGTCGCTGTAGAAAAAATTCTTTCTCACTGCAGTGTAGCTGCAGCGAGAGTGCCTTTCTGCTGTAGCGAGGACCCATCATTTATTTGACTTGATTGGCATGAATGCTATTAAAGTTTTCACTCTCCGAAACCTTTGTCGATGATGGACTCTTTTCAACAAGTGATTTTTCTCATGTGGGGTTTACATGAGGGGTTTTAATAAGAACAAAAACAAATTGCATTGTTTTGAAAAAGAATGCATCATGATTTTGTTAAACATTCCTTATGGTATGCTTGTTCCCTTTCTCTTTCACTCACTGGGTTTATACTCACCGTTTTCAACTTCATGTGTTCAGATCACGAGGCTGTTGGTAACTAGGTCGAGGTGCCCTTGTAGACTCGACTATTGGTAGGTGTCTCGGCATTCAGTAGCTGTACATTCGTTGAGTTTCTCCGCTGGACATCGAGTCTCCTTTTGATATGTATAGACAACTTAATGTAAATTATTAAAATACATGTTGTAGATAATGTATGTATATTTTAAATGAGTAATGCTAGTACGAGTTGGCAATGTCTATCACTATTTTGATTTAAAGTTATAAAATGTGACTTAGCAATATTTGATGGAATGATGAGTAGGATAAATAGATAGGCTTGCTTAGGCTTAGTGGACTACGTCCATTGGGCCCTTGCGTCGGTCATGGCCCGAAATTTGGGTCATGACACAAGGATTTTTCCACAAATCCACTATGGACTGGTGAAATTCACAAGCTTTCACCAAGCTTTACAATGGCTTTTACAAGGTTTAGCCAAAACCTTTTACACTAGTTTTCCCCAAGCTTAACTATAACCAAAAGTGGTTTTTCAAAAGCTCAACCACAACCTTTCACAATGGTTTTTCACTAGCTCAACCAAAACCCAAACTGATTTTTCAAAGGCTCAACCACAACCTACAACAATGGTTTTTCACGGGATCAACCAAAACCCAACAACTAACTTTTCAAGGCTAAGTTAGAACCTTAACACATTCAAGCAAACCTTGCTTGAAACAACCACTTAGAGTGTGTAATACCCCGCACCCTCGTTGGATACAAATAAGACCTTATTGATCAAACGAATGATCGTTTGATGTGAATTTGCATGCTAAAGAGCGACAAAGGATGAAAGAAACGTTCTAGAATAAAATGCTTCACGCGTGCAAAAATAATAATAAAATAATAATATTTTTGTTGGAGATGAATTAGTAAGCTAAAGGATGATTCAGAAGTAAACCGAGATGTAATGATGTGTTTCGGGACCAAAGAAGGCAAGCGAAAAAAAAATTTGAAATAAAATAATATTTTATTCAATAAAATAATATTAAAATATTAATTTTTTATATGTTGTCGAAATTAGTCATGAAAAATGGAATATGACTAATTTAAGTGGGGTAGATGAAGTAAAGAAGAATTTTGAAGGAAAATGACGATAATTGCGTCAGCGTGATTTTATTAAATCGAGCTAACGCAAGTAAGTAAATATTTAAATATTATGGTGACACCGCGTTGAAGTACAATTTTGATATTTTGATTGTACGCGTGTAAAGGAAAGAGATAGAAGGAAAATTAAAATTTTTAAACACATCAGAAAGATCGAATTTTAAAATGTGAAAGTTGGAGGGTTATGTGGTAAATAAAATAAAATTAAGGATTAAGTGCAAATGTGTTAATTGAAGTTAATAACTATATATATAATAATATAAATATAGGTGAACAAAAGGGCAGCCGCCCATGTGATCAATATGTAACTTAAAAATATATATAGATATATATATATATATAATAACAATAATAATAAGAGAAGAGAATGGTGGTGGCTGGCCAAGTAATATATAAGAGATGAAAAAGGGAAAGGCAAAGAAAAGTCAAAGAAATGCATGGGTTCATGGGAGAGAAGGATAGGATACAATAATAAAGAATAAAGAAAGTAAAGAAAGGAAAAGGAAGGTGAGGGCCGGCCATGTGAGGAAAGAAAAAGGAAGAAAGACACAAAAGAAAAAAAAACTAAGGAAACAAAAGATAAGAATGTAGAAATGATGGTGGGGCCGGCCATGTGAAATGAAAAAGAGATAAAAGAGAAAAAAGGAGAGGAAGTCGGTTGAGAGTGGGAGAGGAAAAGAAAAGGAACGAAAATTCTACTTTTTTCTTGGCACGGTTTTGCTGCAATTTTTGGAGGAAGAAAAAGCTGAAAATTTTGAGGTAAGAAAGCTGATTTTCTTTTTAGGTTAATTGCTGGAATTTTTGAGGTTTTTATGGCTGATTTTGGCTGCTGAAAATTAGAGCTGTTTGCTGCCAATTTGTGCAAAAAAATTAGAGCTATTTGCTGCCAATTTGCGCAGAAAAATTGGAGTTGTTTGCTACCAATTTGTGCAGAAAAATTAGAGTTGTTTGCTGGTAGTTTGTGCAAGAAAATTGGACAGCATTGTGCTGCCAACTTGAGGGAGAAAAGGTAGCTTGGTGCTGCCAAATTTTTTAGGAAAAGAGAGCTGAAAGTGCTGCCACCGGAGGAGGAAGAAAACGAGCCAAGAAGAAGAAAAGTGGAAGAGAGAAAAAGAAATAGAAAATAAATGGTCATGACCCAATAGAAAATAAGTGGGCATGGCCCAATAGGAAATAAAAATAAATGGGCTTAGCCCAAATAGGAAAAATGGAGAAGTCCATGGAGAGGGCCCAAAGGTCATAAAGAAATGAAAAAGGCCCAATGGTAAGTTAATGCTATATTTTAAGATTTATGGGTAGTTTAATATTATGCATATTTTGGATGAAAAATATGCAAGTTGCTTAAGGAATTTTTAATTAAGTTGCTACCCATACAAATGTGTGATTAAGAATACTGAGTTTAAATTGTTGTTAGGAAAGTTTGTCATGGAGGTGTGCCGAACGAAGTATGTGACCGACAAATAGGAATAATTATATACGTGTACGAATCAATAGTGAAGTAATATCCCACTATTATGAGGTGAGTAGGGTGTGTCAATTTTAAAAATTTCGTATATATATATATACATGTACGTATATTTTACGTGAAATGCAAAATTTATGGAAAGCATGCGTTGATAGAATTTTAAGAAATTGTGGGTGTAAGTTATTTTTAGAAATCATTTGAAATATATATATATTAGACGTAAAGTGTTTTAAACTGGGAAACAAGCTTTTTGAAAAGATTTACATCAAAGGAAATTGTGCCTTATTGTTTGTGTGGTGTGCATTCATGAAATTTATTACATATTCACATGCTATTTTGGTACAAAAAATCATGCAAATATTTACAGTGACCATTTTACGAAAAGAGAGTTTTAATGTGATGTGGGGACCGATATTTTGAGAAAGATTTAAAATATCCCCTTGAAGATCAAATTTGAATTCTTTTAAAAGGTGATTTCATTTTAACCAAGAAATTCAAGAGTAATTGGAGATTACTACTTATTGTGTTATAAATTGTATTTTGAATCGAATGGCTTATGACAATATTTGCATGAATGGCTGAATTGGTCTTTATGTTGAAATATATGAACTGTGTATTTAGCCTTGAGAGGCTGCATTGTGAAATAATTGTTATGTCATGCTATTGCAAATTTTATTGTTTAGTGGGTTTAGCTTGCTGCAGTGGGCGGGTTTCGTGGACCAGCCTATTAGAGGGGCATGATAACCCCGTTATATTCTTACCTCGGTTGGAGATGCGTGTAGGGTAACTCCCGAGGTACAACTTTAGAGTTCACTTCACACTAAACCACCACGTGAGGGTGAACTCAACCAACGCCAAGGAACGGCTATGTTTTCAAAATAAAAATATGATTTATGCGTACATGACTTTTTAACAGCCTTGGTGAACTCAGTTGGGATAGCCCCAGGCCAAGGTATCCCTGACAACCGAGTATGAGAATGATTTTGGCACAAGCTAAGTTTTTAAGAAAGTCATAAGCCATGTTGTTTATTTTTGACAAAAATGTAATGGTGTTATATGAGTTGAAATAAGTTTTAATATTATGAATTATATTTCTTTGCATGGTGAAAAAGGAATTAAACGGGTTTTCGCAGCTCCCCTATTTGTTTATTTGTGAAATGAATCTGTAATTCCTCGCATATAGGGCGAGGTATGATTTGGGCATGATTTTAAATATTATTTGGTTTCGCAGGAGCTTGCTAAATTTTATTGATTTTATTAGAAAATGATTATTAATATATTTTGATGCGAAAAAATTTATTACCTTGATTATTTATACTTTATAAGAAATTCTCGATTTTTATATTAGGCACAAACTGTCACGACCTGGAACCTCCATCGGGCCCATGACAACCGCTGCGACGTCCCGATTGACACTCATTGCCCGGAATGCCAATCGGAACCTCGCAAGGCTTACATATCAGTTTCTTGCCTTTTCTGTGAGCAATCATTTTTAAACATTCCGTTTTAAACAATTACCAGTCGTTTTCGGCTCAAGTAAATCAAAAGACAAAAATATAGCATTTTTATATAAAACAATATTTATAGAAACGCGTGTAAGTAAAATAAACTCATACATACAATAATTTACAAAGTTATAATGTACAATAATAATTACAATGACAAGTGGCCCCTAAATACACCAAGTATTGGTGATAGTAACTTACTGTCTGTGAGATAGAAGGGTCAACTGGAATCCTTGACAAAATCAGTATCTACAAGCTACCACAGGCCTAAAATATTTTGAAAGGAGGTGGGTGAGATTTTACAATCCCAATGAGTAAACAGACATTATCATAAATATCTAAAGGCGAGTAACATGGAGGCAAGTTTAAACAACAAATTACAAACCATTTCATAAGGTTTTCAATTTATTTCTTAAACCATAAAATATTTGTAATTTACCAAAACAGTTGTTAAGGCTTCTGACTTTTATTAAAAACAAGGCTCAAGCCAAAACTAATCCTCGGGGATACCTTGGTCGAGGCATCTAACCGAGTCCGCCAAGGTTGTTAAGATATTTACATGTTAAACACATGTTAGTTTTGAAAACAAGCCGTTCCTTGACGTTGGTCGAGTTACACATTCACATTGGGGTTCGACGTGAAGTGAGCTCTAACACTACCCCGGGAGTTACCCTCCTTGCCTCTACAACCGGAGTAACTATATAACCAGGTTTACCGTGCCCCTCTAATAGGCAGTCTACGAAAACCCGTCACTGTAGTGACTAAACCCACTAATTTTAATAAAATTTCGACAGTATAATGTGGCTTTTATTTATTTACCCAGCCTGCATAGTAAAAGACAGCTTACATAAATTCCCAATGCAATTATAAAATATAGCAACATATACTCATATATCATAAGTCATTCATAGGAAAATATATTTTTCAAGACAATTGACAGCCTCTAATTACTCAATTTTATATCAATAGTTTCTTATTTCAAAAAATCAAGACAATATATTTATTTGTCACATTTATTTCTAAAACATCAAAAATCCCATTTTAATCTCATTTTCATTTCATAAAATCCATGAAGAGAATTTAAAAATAAACTCTAGATAATTTACAATAATAATAGGTTTACTCACTGTTTGTACAAATTAAATGCTTTCTAGGTGCCCCGATCACTGTTCGTCAGGTATGACTTCCTTGCCTTTACCGGAGGGCTCTTCTCCTAGACACATTGTAAAATTTACCCAATTCACCACATTGATGCTAAATCACTATATAATTGACTTAAATCCTATACTAATGCATGGTATGAAATGCAATAGCCTAAAACGGCTTAAACGCGGTATTAACCTATTTTTGGCACTTTACTCGATAAATTGCTAACGAGCTCTATTTTAGCTCTAAATTGTCCCATTTTCTCTCCAACATTTCTAACCATTAAATATCAGCCAATAATCCTCTAAAATCACCAAAATCAGCTCACTTTTCTCCTTGGAAAATTCGACCAAAAATAGGACATTAACTAGGTAAATTTTTCACTTTGTTTTTCTATCACATTTAACCATTTTTCATCATTTTCTCTTCATTTCTCTTAGAATAAAAATCAGTTCTTCATCATTGTACATCATTGAAGATTTGGCCAAGGGTGGGTATTGTGAAAATTTCATGCTTTCTTGCCCAATTTGATTTCTATACACATTTAACTAACTAAAACTATCAATTTAACTAAAAATCAAAACCTAAAAAATTCAAAATCCTCCCCCTTGAAATTCGGCCAGCCCTTGGTATCACTTTTTGATCTCTCTCCTCAAGCATGCTAAATGGAAATAAAGGCATAGGAAAGGTAGAAATCAAGCTAAAGTCAAAAAATCTTACGGTTAGACACGTAAACGGTCGAAAAATGCGATTTTCCCTTTGAATTTTCTAGTTTTCCTTTGGTTTTTCTCTTTTCTTCCTTTCCTCTCTATTTTCTCTCTTGTTCTCTCCTTATGGCTGGCCATCACTTAATATGGGGTTTAAATGGGCTGACTTTTCATTAAAATAATATTAAATCATTAAAAAGTGCCATGTGTCACTTTCCCATTGGCTCGTTTTTAAAATTTCATCCATTAAACTTCTATTTTTCACCACTTGAAATACCATAGTTATTCATACCGAAAATAAATAAATCCTATAATTTTGACAAGTTTTGGGTGGTGAAAATTACGGTTTTTACCCTGAGGTGACAAAATTACCGTTTTGCCCTTATGTTTCGAAAATTACCGGAATTGAAATTTTTCACTTCCTATCATTAAATTATACTCCAAATAGTTAATCTTGGTCAAAAATTTCACTCCATGATCAAATTATTATCTTAGGTGACAAAATGACGATTTCGCCCCTGAACATCAAAATTTTTAATTTTTCTCCAAATGAACCCTCGAACTCTGAACAATCATTTTTAGTCATTCCTAGACTGTAAAATATTGAATTTTATCATACGATTCCTATTTGAACTAGTTCGAGGTTAAATCAACTCAAGTGTACTGTTAGGTACAATACCGGGTTTCATCTATTCTTAGGACTTTCCTAGCATAATAACATGCTACTCAGTGCATGTATGTCATGACATGTGTTTATAGGGTCGGGTTTTACACAAACCCTCGTTTGAAACGAATTGTTTTTATAATCTTGCATTTTTATATTCAACTGATCTGTCGTTTGCTTGTTTCACATCTACGCCCTACTCGCTGAGTCGATGATTATCACTGAGTCTATAAGACTCACACCCCTTCATTTCCCCTTTTGCAGATAGGGATCAGCCTAGCGTGTAGTCAGTGACGCATTGGGTCCACCTTGAATAGGTAAAGGTGTCTCCTAGCATTTTATTCCGAGTCGCTCCGCTGTTAAAGGTCAAGTCGTAGCATTTATTTATTAAGTTGTAAACAAATTCTAAATTTTTATATAAGCATTAATTTGGAGATTTAAGATTTTAATGCATATACTTACAAATAAAAGGAAAAAGTTTGTGTTGGTTTTTATATTTATGGTTCAATTTAGTATATGAAAGTATCAATATTATATGGTGATTGAATGTAGTGGATTAACGAGCAAATTCTAGACAGGCTTGTTCGAGACTTGGAGAGTCTTTTTCGAAAGTCTTGGACATCGACAGCGACCGGGGAGAGGTCGTTGTAGAGTGACTCCTTCAATCTAAGAATACAATAAGAGAAGTAGAAGAAAGTACCTATGATCACAAGTTGATCTGAATGGTACAAGGTTGAGTGCAGAATACAAGTACAAAGAATGGGCGTTTAAATGTAGTGAAGTGAAAAGAAAATTTTCTGGTTTATCAGCTCTTAATTGCTCAAATCTCTTCCAAAACTTCTAAAAACTTGTTTCTAATTGTTGGAAGACCCTTTTATACTTGGAGAAACAACTCTGATGGCAATTTGACAATTTATGGCCGTTGAAAACAGTTGAGGATGAGTTCTAGCCATTAATCTGTCTTGTAGTGCTCTGATTCAAATTGCAGACGGAGAGCTCTTAGTCGACTGACTTGGTCGACTAAGTTGATTCTGTTTCTGGTTTGTAGATCTTGGTAGAGAGCACTTAGTTTACTATCTTGGTCGACTAAGTTGATTCTATTTCTCAAACTCTTCAGCCTACCATTTCTCCAATTTGAAACTTTGATCAACCAACATTCTTTCTTATTTCACCAATAAGCTTCCTCTTTGTTAGACAGTTACATCTTGTTGATTTTATCCTTCTTTTTCTTTCAAAAATACTCTTTCAAGAGTTAATAAATTAATTCATATATTAATTTCCTGCACACTCAAGTAAAGGTATTAGACACAAATGAATGGGAATATTTTGCTATCATCAAAAACATATAGAGTCAACATTCTCTTTCTCTTATTTTTGATGATGACAAAACACTCCTAGATTAAAAGTGCAATGTCTATGTTCAATATGAATGCTTTAAATCTTTATGCATAATGAGTTGCTCCCCCTTAGTCAATGCATCTAGTTTTCTTTAAAGATTTGCAATAAACTATTTATCATACCTATAACAGCTAAACAAGATATACAATGCCCACAGTAGCTAAGCAAGATATATTGAATATCCATAATAACTAGCACATAATATTTAATAAAATCCTAACTAAGCATCACACACATAAATTAAACATGAAGACCTATTTAACTCTATTTGATTTAGTCTTCCTTCTCTCCTTTTTATTTTTCATCTTAAACAAGATATTCAAAACTCCCCCTAAATGAGTGCATCAAGATTTTCCTTTAATCTTTAAATCAAACTTTAATGAATGAGAATCATAAGCACTTATACACTTAAGTCATACAAGCTTATAGATATAGTTCAATAACTTCAAGAGTCAAGCTTGTGTCTATGTAAGAACAAATGTATGGGAGTTAAATCAATTCAAGAATTTGTCAAAGATTACTCAAATAATATTCAAGCAAATTTCATCATTTTGTCATAATCAAAACTATAATAATTTTAATGCTAACAGGTCTTGGACCGAACCACTCTAAAACTTGCTGCCTTATTTACTCTGTTTTGTTTTATTTTCTTTCATTTGTCTTGAATTTGTCTACACTTAGAGACAATTTTTGAAAGAGCCAAAGTGTACTATTCACCCCCCCTCTAGCACATATTATTGGGACCAACAGTGATTATTATGTTTACCTACTTGAGAGCCTTGAGAAATTTAGACACATACTCTTTTGCATGGTCAAGAGTTAATGTTTTTGAAACTCCCTTATTTGCTTGCGAGCTTTCAGTGCTTTATAAGTTGATTTTGAGTGGATATACGTGAATGTACACGGTTTTTTTTTTTTACATGCCACACATTTTGCAAGTGTGCGAGATTTATACGACTATTGTGCTTTTAAAGGAAAAAGAATGATTTTGAGCTTTTGAAATTTATTCTACTACGCTTTATTTTCGACATTGATTACCAAGGAAAATATTGCATTATGATTTATAGCATCATTTCTACAAGGCACAAACACCATACTTGTGATTTGGTTTTCTAAGATTAACATTTTATATTCTGGTTTTATTATTCAAATTATCTGCTTTACGCTTGTTTCCCATCTACGCCCTACTCACAGAGCCGATGATCACTGAGTTTGTGAGATTCACCCTCTTATCTCTCTTTTGCAAATAGTGATGTGCCTGGCGTGTGTTCATCGGCACATTTTGTCTACTGCGGATAAGAAAAGTCATCTCATAGCAACTTATTCTAAGTCACTCCGCTGCTAGAGGTCAAGTTGTCTATAGTATGATGTATTGGTACATAGTGTCAATGTAAATGTGCAGTTAGTAAATTATAAACTATAATATATTTTTACGATTATGGCAAATAAAGGCCAAGATGGCTTATTACAATTTATGTGAAATTTTTATTACAAAGAGTCATATGGTTCAAAGTAATTTCATAGATGGGTGGCATGAATAGGTAGTAAATAATTTCAATTAAGGCTCGTTTGGGACTTGGCAGATTCTCCCACAAGGCTAACACGTCAGTAGCAATCGAGGAACGGTCGTTACATACACCACTTTCAAATTATTTTGATATGTAAAGCTAGCATGATTTCTATGGAAATAATTATTTATATATTGAAATGATACCTCTAAAATGGTTTATCGTAGGATTTGAGTTTCTAGAATGAAAATGGTTTTCTAAAAAAATAGATTGCTAATGATTGTGATATGATTGACATCATGATTTTCAAAACATTTACGAATCTACTATGTATGTAAATATTCTACTATGTATGTAAATATTCTACTATGTATTAGTTTTCAACAAAAGGGAACAAGCACCTTATGTTTGAAGTCCACTCGATTACTTCAGTCTTTCGAACTAGTGTGAGTATAAGATATTGTATGTTTTTTTTTAGATGCTAGAATGTCCATGTTTGGTATGATAAACGCCAAAAGATTTTGTGTATGATGTAAATTCCATATACCATATGAGATGATTAAGCATGCATGATGAATACCATAAGATTGTATATATGATGTAAATTCCACATAGAATATGAGGTGATTAAGTATGCATGATAAATGCCATGAGATTATGTATATGATGTGTATTCCATATACTACATGAGATGATTGAGAAAGCATGATGAATGCTAGGAAATTATGTATATGATCTATTTTCCATATACCTTATGAGATGAGTAAGCTTGTTTGTGATAGACTTTCCACATACTTAATACTATGAGTATGAGAAATCAATGAGTGTCATGACCCGGTACTCCCCTCGAGCCCGTGACAACCGCCGCGACTTCCAGATAGACATTCATTGCTAAGAATGCCAATCGAAACCTCGCAAGGCTTTAATATCAGTTTTTGCACCTCCCTTATGAGCAACAGTTGTTAAGTATCATGTTTTGAGAGATTATAAACTATTTACAAATCAAAACAATAGAAAATAATTTTTTTCTCATAGGGGCATTTTGGTTATTTTTCCTCGAAAATCTCGAAACCAGCTAAAAATGTAGTATGCAAGTGGAAAACACATATTTCATAATCGAAAATAAGTTTAGATATCTAAAACATTAATTTAAAGCGAAATTATAACTATTTAAATATAATAAAAATATTCAATAAAATATTCTATTTTCTTATAAAACAATATTTATAGAGTTACCGGTAAATAATTTTTATAGCGTAAAAGCTAAATAAATTCATACATACTGTTATACAGATAACCAAAGTATATAATTTAATTTACAGTGACACATAAGCCCACGAACGACCAAAAGTAATGAAGGCTATGAATCTACAGTTTTTGAGGATGCAAGTCTAACTGTAGCCCTCAATGAAATAAGTTATCTACCGACTATCCTGAGCCTGAAATGGGTGGAAATGAGGGTGGTGAGATTATATAATTCCAGTGAGTAAACAAATACCATCTAAAATATCTAAAGCTGAGTAAGTGGAGACATATTAAAATAGATTATCATACTATAATTCATCACCTTTCAACTCATTTCAACCAAATAAAATCAATTCATATAAATTGAGTAATCAACATGGCTTATGAATTTCTTAAAACTTTGGCTCGTGCCAAAATCATTCTCATACTCAGTTATCAGGGATACCTTGGCCGAGGGCTATCCCAACCGAGTCCGCCAAGGCTGTTAAAAAGTTATGTACGCATAAATCATGTTTTTATTTTGAAAACATAGTCGTTCCTTGGCATTGGCTGAGTTCACCCTCACGTGGTGGTTTAGCGTAAAGTGAACTCTAAAGTGTTAACCTCAGGAGTTATCCTTCTGCACCTCTCATACTGAGGTAAGAATATAATAGGGTTACCGTGCCCCCTCTAATAGGCTGGTCCATGGAACCCGTCCACTGCAGCGACTAATTAATAACCCACCAATTCAATAAAATTCAACAGCATGACATGGCAATTTTATCATTATCCAGCCTATCAAGGCAAACAATAGTTTATACATTTTTAACACAAATACCAATTCAGCCATTCATGCCAATATTGCCATAAGCCAATCAATTAGAACCATAAATTCATAATACATCAAATGGTCCCCAATTACTCTATTTTCAAAGCCATCATTCAATTTCAAAACAATTTATAAAATCATTTCATTTAAACACATTTTGTTTATAAAACATAAAGATTTACCATTTAAACTCATTTTCCATAAAATCACAAAATTAGATAAAAACCACTTTAGATAATTAAGACGATAGTAAGGTTACTCACTATTTCGGGAGTAGAATTTTGAGTACTCCGATTCTTGATCCTCGAGTACTATCTCTTTACTTTTGACAGAATGCTCACCACCTAGACATAATGCACAATAAGCCATTTACTACATTTGTGCTAAATTGTTATAGAACCAATTCAGGCTCTATACTAATGCATGAAATGGAATGCAAATTGTTCGGATAATCTTCTAAACATGGTGTTCTACACAAATTCAATTGTGTACCTAAATAAAACGGTATTGGCCTAATTCGATCTATCACCCAATAATTAGCCAATATGTCCAATTTAACTCCATTTAATTCCATTTTTCTCCCAATACTCCAAATCATCAAACACGAATTAAATAACTTGAAATATGGCAAAATCACCCTCACATTTTCTCTTGAAAAATTCGGCCATGGTGGGTGCATCAACACTATAATTTTTTCTACTTGATTTTCTCACCATAATTCATCATTTCCTAACCAAATCACTTGAAATAAAATCAAAATCATCATCAATACTCTACAAGGAAGATTCGACCAATTGAGGTTTTTGAGGGGTATACGGTTTTTCATGCTAAACATTACCATTTTTAGTTTTCACCACCACAATTCATTAAATTTTAACTAAATAACATAAGACATCACAAGATTCATCTTCAATATTGTCTTTATGAAATTCGACCAATGAAGAATCCATGAAGAACATGTGATTTTTCTTACTTGTTTTCCTTCCAAACATGATAAATCAACTATAAACACTAAAATATCTCAAAATCTAACCAAATAAATCATCAAATCTTCTCTCTCTAAATTCGGTCAGCCATGAATCCTTCATGATATCTTGTGATTCAACCATGAAAAATGCAAAAGAATGCATGGGAAAGGTATATCACAAATCAAAATCAAGAAATTTTACCTTTGATTGCTTGATTACTTAAAATCCACCAATTTTCTCTTGAATTTTCACGCTAGGGCTCTTGTTCTTTCTTTTCTTTCTTTGTTCTTGCTTTGGCCGGCCATATGAAGAGAAATAGGCTGATTTTATGCTGATTTTTAAGCCAAATAATAAATGGATGAAAATTTGACACATGTCACTATTCCACTAGTCCATGTGTCATACTTACCCATTAAGCAATCTCTCTCCACCACTTAAATTTCTTCAATTATCCATGATAATATTGGGTAAAATCCATGTGCTGGACAAGTGTTGGGTGGTGTAAAATTACAATTTTGCCCCTGGGGTGGCAAAATGACTATTTTACCCTTATGCTAGAAAAAATGCCGAAATTAAAATTTTTCACTTCTCAAACTCAAATTATATTCTAAATAGTCAATCTTGGTCAAAAACTTCTTCCAACATTCACATCTTAAACTCGGGTAGCAAAATGACTAATTCACATCTTGGTCATGAAAATTTCAATTTGACTCCAAATCGATCCTCGAACTTCGAATCACCATTTTAAGTCATTCTGGGGTTTTAAATTCTCAATTTAATCTTAAAATCTCTATTTGGACTAGTTCAAGGCTTAATTCAACTTAATTGTATCATTTGGTACATTATCGTCCTTTAACGATTTTTGAGGTACCCAAGTAAGCAAACATGCATTCTTATATAAGAATGGCATAATAAACATATTGTAAAGCTGGGCTTGACAATGAATGTGATTGATTCCACTCTCACGGGGTGTAAGTGATAACTTCACTCCTATGATGCATCATAAATATCCGAGGTGCAATGGATTGTACGTTGCCAGCCCAAGGTTAATGGGGACAAACCATCACATTGAATGATTTATGATAATTGAATGATTTATGATAATTGAATGATGCATTTTAATGTTAATGGGATTATTAAGATTTTATGCGTTTATGAAATGTTGTGTGCCGAGTTTATATGAGTATTGTTTATTATTTATACACTGTATTAGTATAGGAATAAGTTTAATGGAATGAATTAAGCATTAAAGGGGGTCCCAAGAGATAAAAAGGGATTTAAGGAATGGAAAAATGTTGAATTTTGCCCATAAACTTAGGTTCTATGTTCAAAGTAACGATCCCTATGGAGCATGTATCCATATGTTCTAAACAAAACGTTTTAGGAGGCTTTCCATGTGAAATGTATCGATATATTCTTGAAAGTATCAATACATTCGAGAATGTATCGATAGATTCATTATAGAAAAGGTTGTTGATTTAATTTGATGAGAATTTCAAAGGTAAGAAGGCTTCTAAAGGTTGTGCAAACTTGTTTTCATGCAAATGTTATTTAAAATGCGTTTAAATACCATGTTTCACAAACTTTATCATTAAATTATTTATGAATGGCATGAGATTTCAAATACATGTTTACGAAATACTTTTATCCCCTGACTTGTCCCTTTCCCCGTATCCACTCACGCAGTTTGTGTGATTCACAAGTTATTTTCCATAATTATTTTATTACAGATAAGTGATAACATTCTAATAGTAATGCGTGTCATGGATACGAGTGTTCAGTCTCTATTCTTTGGTAGGTGTCTAGCAACCACTTGATGCCTAGAGGGTCAATCATGTTCCACTGATGGTTTTATGATTATCTTTATGGTTTAATAATGTTTTTAGATTATGAACATATTATGTTAATGTAGCCTATGTTAGACACTTTACAATGTAAATAGAGGCTCAGGAGCCCATATGGACACTTGAGGGTGTTGAGACATGTAAAGGATATGGCGCACTGAACATGTCACACTTAAATGATATGTGAATGTTGCACTTACAATAATATGTTGAGAAGTAGAAGTTTCATATATGTATAATGTTGCATATGATAATATGCATGAGTTGAATTGTATACTTATAATGATTATGTATGTTTCTGAAATGTCGAATGTTTAATGATGAATGTCAAAAAGGCTTGCTTAGGCTTAGTAGGCTATACCCATCTAGGCCCTTACGTCGATCACGATCCTTTCAAGAAATAGAATGTGACATGTTTAGTAATGATTTGATTCATCCTTTTAATTATTATACACTGTATGTTGAATTGTATATTGTGGTTGTTGGAGTTTATCAATATAAAGACCTGTAGCTAATGGCAGGAAACACTAGCCATTATGCACCATAAGCAGCAGCTTAAGCTGGCTGAGAATTTTC
Source organism: Theobroma cacao (assembly GCF_053813885.1). Classification (NCBI taxonomy): domain Eukaryota; kingdom Viridiplantae; phylum Streptophyta; class Magnoliopsida; order Malvales; family Malvaceae; genus Theobroma; species Theobroma cacao. The sequence goes on from NC_142646.1 coordinate 12,593,908, forward strand.
CACTATTCATTAGTTTTGGTAGCTAACAAAGTGCTACCCTTTTTATGAATAATTGTCAGTTATAGGGTAACAAACAATTCGGTTCTAGTGTGATGACATTAGGTGATTGGTTGTCCTTGGTTTGAACTCCATTATTTTTGAGTGGATGAATGTCTAATGTGGTGATTTAGACTAGGATATTATTGTTGAATGTCTAATATGGTGGTTTAGCCTAAGTGTTATTAAATTCATGAATGAATTGATGGGTTATGCCATATTTATTATCTATGTGCTGATTTTATATTGTTTAATTGTATATGGTTGATTTATAGACTTGTTTTAGGTCCTAGTGGATAGTTCTAGGCTGAATTTTTGCTCTCTATGGCAAATCTATCGATACTTGTTCATCATGTATTGATAAATTCAGTACACAACCTTCAGAATTTCATTTTGTCTTCTATTTATCGATAGATTCGAGGAATCTATCAATAGATGTGGCTATCTATTGATACATTGATCTCATTTATCGATCATTAAGTATATTTTTGAAATTTAATGTTTTCAAAAGCTTTACTAAAGTTTAAATGTGTTTGTTTTTTTTTTTTCATTGAATCTTTAGAAACCTTGATTATTGTTCTAATGTTGTTGAAATGATGTTTTCTCCAAATTTCTTAAACTCGAATTTCAATTTCTACATAATGTTTAAAGGTTACAATCATTTTATAATCTATGGTTTATAAAAAGATAAAGGTATACATTTCTTGATGTCGTTTGAAAGATAACAAACTCGAAAACAAAGGAATTGGTCAAGGTATCAACCAAGTGATTATTGACGCGCTTGGTAAGCATGATTGTCAAGTGAGGATGCTTGGTAAGCGAGACTCAATTTGTATCAGTGCCTAAAAAGGCAAGCTTGCAGATATTGATTTATTATCTATTTGCATAGTTTTAAAAATGTATGTTTTCCCCATTGCTTGTTCCCCCTCCCCGTATCTACTCACAAAGTCTTTGTGACTCACATGTTATTACCCACTATTTTTTTCATATTAATAGATTACTTGGCTCGTTGTCCATTTGGGAGAAGTTGCCTTTTATGGTTGATCTAATAGGTGATCGTCATGGCATCCAGTAGGCATTAGCTCTTTCATCGCGTTGTACTCCCTTGGTTGAGTCTATCTTTATATTTCAGACTGTTATAAACTTGGACTTGTTTATGTCATGTAATAATTAATACTTTATAATGTTGCCATTGAATGGCTTATAGTTGTATCCACCATAAGATGGCTAATACTCTAAATTATGTTTAATTACTTCTTTGTGTTGAGCACGTGAGCATGCAAGATGATTAATATATTTTCTTTTATATAGTTAATCTTGTTTATGTTGGTATATATATGAGTATTTGATGTAATAACTATTTAGGCTTGTATGAGTTAAGAGAGTACTTCCTTTCAATATCTGTAAAACTCGACCCTATAAACACATGTCATGACATACATGCACTGAGTAGCATGTTATTACGCTAAGAAAGCCCCTAAGAATAGACAAAACTCGGTATTGTATCTAACTGTACACTTGAGTTGATTTAACCTCGAACTAGTTCAAATATGAATCGTAGGATGAAATTCAATATTTTACAGTCCAAGAATGACTAAAAATGATTGTTCGGAGTTCGAGGGTTCATTTGGGGAAAAATTGAAAATTTTGATGTTCAGGGGCAAAATTATCATTTTGCCACCTAAACTAATAAATTGATCATTGAGTGAAATTTTTTACCAAGATTAACTATTTTGAGTATAATTTAATGATAGGAAGTGAAAATTTTCAATTCCGACAATTTTCGAAACATAAGGGCAAAATGGTAATTTTGTCTCCTCAAGGTAAAACCGTAATTTTCACCACCCAAAACTTGTCAAAATCATAAGATTTATTTATTTTTTGTATGAATAACTATGATATTTCAAGTGGTAAAAAATAGAAGTTTAAAGGATGAAATTTTAAAAACGGGCCAATGGAAAAGTGACACATGGCACTTTTTAATGATTTAATATTATTTTAAAGGAAAATCAGCCCATTTAAACCCCACATCAGGTGATGGTCGGCCATAAGGAGAAAACAAGAGAGAAAATAGAGAGGAAAGGAAGAAAAGAGAAAAACCAAAGGAAAACTAGAAAATTCAATGGGGAATTTACGTTTTTCGTCCGTTTAGGGGTCTAACGGTAAGATTTTTCGACTTTGGCTTGATTTCTACCTTTCCTATGCCTTTGTTTCCATTTAGCATGCTTGAAGAGAGAGATCAAAAAGTGATACCAAGGGCTGGCCCAATTTCAAGGGGGAGGATTTTGAAATTTTTATGCTTTGATTCTTAGTTAAATTGGTAGTTTTAGTTAGTTAAATATGTATAGAAATCAAATTGGGCAAGAAAGCATGAAATTTTCACAATACCCACCCTTGGCCGAATATTCAATGATGTACAATGATGATGAACTAATTTTTATTCTAAGAGAAATGAAGAGAAAATGATGAAAAATGGTTAAATGTGATAGAAAAACAAAGTGGAAAATTAACCGAGTTAATGTCCCATTTTTGACCGAATTTTCTAAGGAGGAAAGTGAGCTGATTTTGGTGATTTTAGAGGGTTGTTGGCTGATATTTAATGGTTAGAAATGTTGGAGAGAAAATGGGACAATTTAGAGCTAAAATGGAGCACGTTAGCAATTTATCGGGTAAAGTGTCAAAAATAGGTTAGTACCACGTTTAAGCTGTTTAAGGCTATTGCATTTCATACCATGCATTAGTATAGGATTTAAGTCAATTATATAGTGATTTAGCATCAATGTGGTGAATTGTGTAATTTTTGCAATGTGTCAAGGAGGAGAGCCTTCCGGTAAAGGCAAGGAAGTCGTACCCGACGAACGGTGATCGAGGCACCTAGAAAGCATTTAATTTGTATAAACGGTGAGTAAACCTATTATTATTGTAAATTATCTAGAGTTTATTTTTAAATGCTCTTCATGTATTTTATGAAACGAAAATGAGATTAAAATGGGACTTTTGATGTTTTAGAAATAAATGTGACAAATAAATATATTGTGTTGATTATCTGAAATAAGAAACTTTTGATTATGAAATTGAGTAATTGGAGGCTGCCAATTGTCTTGAAAAATATATTTTCATCTGAATGGCTTATGATATATGAGTATATGTGGCTATATTTTATAATTTGCATTGGAAATTTATGTAAGTTGTCTTTTACTATGCAGGCTGCGTAAATAAATAAAAGCCATGTTATACTGTCAAACTTTTATTAAAGTTGGTGGGTTTAGTCACTGCAGTGACGGGTTTTTGTGGACTGCCTATTAAAGGGGCACGGTAAACCCGGTTATATAGTTACTCCGATTGTAGAGGCAAGGAGGGTAACTCCCGAGGTAGTGTTAGAGCTCACTTCACGTTGAACCCCCACGTGAATGTGTAACTTGGCCAACGCCAAGGAACGACTTGTTTTCAAAACTAACATGTGTTTAACATGTAAATATCTTAACAACCTTGGAGGACTCGATTAGATGCCTTGGCCAAGGTATCCCCGAGGACTAGTTTTTGGCTTGAGCCCTGTTTCTAATAAAAGTCATAAGCCTTAACAACCGTTTTTGTAAATTACAAATATTTTATGGTTTAAGAAATAAATTGAAAATCTTATGAAATGTTTTGTGATTTATTGTTTAAACTTGTCTCCATTTTACTCGCCTTTAGATATTTATAATAATGTCTGTTTACTCATTGGGATTGCAAAATCCCACCCACCTCCTTTCCAAATATTTCAGGCCTGTGGTAGCTTGTAAATACCCGATTTTATCGAGAATTCCAGTTGACCCCTCTATCTCACAGACAGTAGGTTACTATCACTAACTATCACCAACACTTGGTGTATTTATGGGCCACTTGTCATTGTAATTATTATTGTACATTATAACTTTGTAAATTATTGTATGTATGAATTTATTTTACTTCCATGTTACAAAAGATTACTTACACGTGTTTCTATAAATATTATTTTATATAAAGATGTTATATTTTAATCAATATTTTGAATAGTAATATTTGTCTATAAATCCTTTAAAAAAAAAAGAATATATTGTTGTCTTTTGATTTACTTGAGCCGAAAATGATTGCTCGCAGGAAAGGCAAGAAACTGATATGTGAGCCTTGCGGGGTTTCGATTGGCATTCCGAGTAATAAGTGTCAGTCGAGACGTCGCGACAGTTGTCATGGGCCCGAGGGAGGTTCCGGGTCGTGACAATATCCTTGCACTGGTTATGAATCTAGGATTGAGTCATGATAAAGTCCTTTCTCATGCTTGACTCTCCCACTGTTTTCCCATTCACCCTCGTAGATAGGGCATTCTCAGTGATGCTGTCACTTTTCATAACTCTCTTTTGCTCAATAGCTTAGAGAACATAGGTAACATCATAGATTGATAATGTGAAGAGTTCCTTTGATCCTTCTAAAGAGGCTATTGTTGACTCAAACCGCTCTGATAAGAATACAAGAGCCTTTTGAACGACTTGTCTCTCAGACAAATCTTCTACCAATAATCTAATTTGATTCACCACCCGCATGAGTTTATTGATATAATCTTTGACTTTCTCTGAATCCTTCATTCTCAAGGTCTCAAACTCTCTGGTTAAGTTCATAATTTACATTTCTTTGGTTCTTTTTAAACTTTGGAATTGATCTGTAAATCTATTCCAAGCATCTTTAGATGTTTTACACCTCATTATTCTCACAAATATTGTATCTGTAATAGCTCTTTGGATGTATGACAATGCACGGTAGCTTTTTGCAACCATTTTATTATATTTACTTGATTTGAGCAAACATTGCATTCTCTTTCAAGGTAAGAACATCAACTCTTGATTCAACTGCTGCCCAAAGGTCAAGACCACGAAGATAAAACTCCATCTTTGCAGACCAAATCGCATAATTCTCTCCATTGAACACCGATGGAGCTTGATGACCAAAAGCTGTGTTAGAAGTTAAAGTCATAGTAACAACCTAACTTACGGTTGGTTTGTTGAGAAAGTGTTTTGAGTTCTTTCACTAGTAAAGTCCCTTAAGAACTTAACAAAACTCTGATACCATGTTGTGGAAAACAAAAAAGGAATAGAATATTTTTCATACAATATGTATTCTATTATGAAGCACCAAAACAGAGACTAAAAAAAGGGTTGCACACATTTAGTACATGATGATCACACAGTGAAAATACCATTACAAAGAAGCTTATACATGAGCTTACATCTGTATTGACATATTAAAACTTGTTCTAATGAAATTAACAAGTGTAAAACAGCATAGTCTAGCTTCCATGCATCAATCCACATATAATCAACAAACTAGACAAAAACATACACTACGGTACATGAAATACAAGTGTATTTCCACATGTCACAAGGTCCACTTGATAAAGCAAGCATTAACTCCAACATACTGCTTTAATGTCCATGTCAAAGAGTCCTTGTTATCTCAATGTCTAGTGAAATCATGCTCACTATTTCAAGGATATCAATGAAATTGGCTTGTTAATTCTGTCCATAAGTAAGTTAGCACTTAGCATGCACAATTATAGAGAAATGCTTGCTTTTGCAAAGACCATATTTTATATAGAAATCATCTTCAAAAATTCTAGTTCCCTAAATATACAAGAAACCATCTTTGAAAATTCTGGTTCCTCAGAGTCTTTCTATAATGATGAATATTGTTTGCATATAAATTTGTTGCATTTTCATTATTATAGTTTGTGTTTTTTGCACATGGCTAGTGGCTTTTTAGCCAATTAAATCAAGGGTGACAATCAATATAGCATGTGGGGCTTTAAGATCTTTGCATGATGCTTTTAATGACTCATTTTCTCAAATTTTGATTCTTATATTAATATGTAGCATCTTACTATTTCAACTAATTTCAATTGTTGGATTTAGATGTAATATCTTTGAATGCACATAACCATTTTTTTGCAAAAAAATAAAAAAAAAACACTTTGCAGTTTTTAATTACCTCATGAATCCATTTTCTTTAAATTCTTTTATAACCCTATTATCACATTTCTAAAAATAAACCAACAAGCAAATTTGCTTGAAGATCTCAAGATTAAATTTAGCAAAGGGGCCAAAGAGAGGAAGGAACTCTACAACAAGGTTCTACAACTGAAAGGTTAGCCACATTCGTTATTCCATATTAAAATCTGAAATAGGTTGAAAATTTTGAGCTTAACCAACATTTTCATTTCTTACAGGAAACATAAGAGTCTTTGGTCTTTGTAGGCCTTTAAATTCTGAAGAAATAGCAATAGAGCCTCAATTATGAAGAAACATGAGTTTTTTCTATGTGATAATTCTATTTTATAGAATTATTTTAGTCTAATTTTGTTATGAAATATTAGCTAAGTCTTTAATTTTTAATTATAATTTACTTATTTTTAATTATTTTTATAATTAGTTTATTTTTAAGTGAATTATTTTAATTTTATGTTATTTCTTTTAATTTAATTATTATTTATTAGTTTTTATATTTTTCGTAGGATTAAAAGAGATTGGGCTTAATTTTGGAAAGTAAAGTGTTGAAAAACCTAGAATCTACTTGCATATGCTTCAGTATTTAAGCCATAACTCATGCTACAGAACTCCAAATGATGCGATTCTTGAATCATTGGAAAGCTAAGATACAGAGATACAACTTTTGTGAAGATCACTTTACCAGTTCTATCTTGAAGATAGAGAAAATCACTTTAGAAAATAGCTAGATGTACTGTGCCGGGAATGAAAATTTGTAAAGATTGACAATTGATTTTTTTGGGCCTCTCATTACACTTTTAAGCCCAATTAAAACCTATGTCAACTTAAGGAAGTATAGGTTAAGTTATTAGTATAAATAGGATAGTTTGAAGAATATTAGGGTAGACAACCTTTGGAGATTCAAGAAGCTAGAAGTTGAAGCTAAAACTTAGAGATCAGGTGGTAAATATTTGTTTTGTTTTCTTCCTTGGCTTTTATTTTTCTTGTTACTCTCAATGGTTGAATTATATACAATCTTATTTGTTTTTGCAATCATGAGCAGCTAATTTTCTTTTACTAGGATTGCAATTGAACTCACGTGTGATTTAAATTTTAAATCTCTTTCTTACTTATCTTCAATGGGAATTGAATTATTTATTTCAATTTGTTCTTAATGCTTTTAATTGCTTGGCCACCAATTAAATTGTTTTAGGAACCTAAACAAACTTGGAAAAGGGAGTTTAGTGTAGACTAAAATTAGGATAGAATATGATTATATTAATTGGTTTAAGTATAGGATTGAGATATACTTATAGGCCATATGTAGCTAGATTAGAGCCTGAACTTAATGAGTCTATTTTAATTTCAATTCACATAGGGATATAGTGTTTTGGTTGAAATATATATTTTTATAAGATGAGTCGGGAGACCTTTATAAATAATTTAGGACTCTAGGTTAGCAATTCAACCCATTGAAATAAGTTAAAGAAGAAAAGCAAGATTTAGATGAAATGTGAGGGATATTGTAATCCTAAGCTTGTTTGATTTGATATTTACCCAAGCTTTTATTATTTTGATTTTTCTTAGTTAAATTTTGGTTAGGTATTTTTAGTTAATTAATTTAGTTATGTGATATTGATTGTTTGGATAAGATTAAATTGTTCTAATTTTTGTACTTAGTAAAATTTTAGATCAATTCCATGTGGGATCAATACTCTGCTTGCTAATATACTTCTATTCAATATGTATACTTACGTAGTGAAATTTTAACTAATCTGTGTTGCTCATTCCTTCTCATTGTTTAGCTAAGAGTTTTTTCATGAATGAGCTCCTATATAGTTCTTTTTTTAGGAATTCTATTTTTCTATCTCCGGTGATTCAAGATCTTTTCTACATTTTGTATGACATGGGGGTTCTCCCTTTTTTGGTTTGATATGTTGGAAGGGATCTTGTCCATAGCTCCCCAAAAGCTGTGACCCTATTTTTTGTAGTTTTATAGGGAACTTTTTATTCCTTGGCTACTTAATGAATCATTATCTTTCAAAAAAAAAAGTTTGCTCATTTAGAATTTTACAAATTTAATTAATGATATAAAAGTCTAGTTGTGCTTGTGTAAGAAAAAATAACCAGTTGAAAATCATGAAAAATTTTATTTGAAGGAAGCTCTAGAATTGACATAGATTACTAACATAGAATGGTTGTTAATTCCAATTGGTAGGCTATAGAACTTGTTATCACTTAAAAAAAACTATCAGGGTAATAAACCACATGACTAAGGTTCAAAGAATTTTACCTAGGAATCAAATTAGAGGCAAGAAAAGCAAAAATGGCAAAGCGAGCAACCTATTACACTAACGGTAATGGATGAAAGGAAAAGGAAGGGGCGGGTGTAGCTTGGACTAAGCACAATTGTAGGAATAGGTATTTTCTTTGATCGACACATAGGTTCATTTTTTCAATCAGAGATCCATGGATCATAGACTTGAAGTGCTATGCATTAAATTCCCTATCGCTTTCTCCTTCATTGCACAAGTAAAGTGCATTTTCTTGCTCATCAAGTTTGAAATGGATCTATACAATAGTTCGAAAAATAAAATTGAAACAAGATTAAATCTCTACTCTTTTCTACAATTTTTTTTTGTCTTACCTTGCATCATAAGTAAGGCAAAGCGCTTTCTTGGATTTTTCTTTTGGTGAAAAACTACCGTTAGGAGATCTAACAGTGGTAGGTAACATTTTCTAATGAATTAAAACACAAAAGACAGGTGGTAGAAAATTATGGAAGGGGCATTAATAGGGGCACCATTGGAAGGCAGGGGATTTCTATTCGTCCAAAGGCAAGTTGATTTTATTCAAATAGTAGCTTAAGATTGTAAGTGAAACATAATTTTTTGGCTATTAAAGTATTTAAATCAAATGTCCAACTATGTACAATAATGTGCCGATGGTGGAATGAGATCCAATATTGATGTGCTCGAATTATTTTTAAACAAGAAGAATAATGGCAGTCGAACTTTTTGAAATTCAAATAAAAAAAGAGTGATATTCTAATAGGAGTTTAAAAGGGTGTCAGGAGGTCTTCCAAAAGTAGCAAATCACGTCAACAAAGAAAAAAAACATTGACAACAAAGCGAAAGAGACAAAAGAGGCTAAGGTGACCTGGTCGAATTCATTCAGAAGGATTAGGACAACTTGCTACTGTGCAAGACTTCAAACATATAAATAAGCATTTAGACATCCCCACAAGCTAAATGCTAGGCTCATGTTGTGTTTTCTTAATGTCTTTTATTTTGTAACAAATTTTGCAATAGCTAATTTTGGTTATTGGTATTTTGCTTCAATAAAGCAAAATTTTCAAAAAAAAAAATCTTCACTTGTCATTTTATGTCATGTGCTGTTAACGTGGCATGTTAATATGTCATAATGATGGTGACATTGTTGGGATGAGCCTTACAGCTAATTGAGATTGGTTAAAGCTTGATTCCAATCATGCAACAACATCATTAATGTTAAATGATTAGAGCTTTTCTTTCATCAATAAGACGTTAACTAAAATGGGTTATAAGTCTAATTGGATGAAGTCTATGAGATTAATATGCCTTATAAAGGAACTGCAATAGGTTGTAGTTATGAGATCCCTATTGTCACAACCCAATTCTCGGGCCATGACCGGTGCAAGGACCCAATAGGCATAGCCCACTAAGCCCAAGCAAGCCTCTCAATATGCACTTGTATATTAACCCATCTATCTAGCATATTTCTTTAAGATCTGTACTTAATAGTGTTCAAATGCTGATTTCTCCAACGCAACTCATAAAACCCAAGTGAATGCTCACATTAGCATCATAATTCAAATCATACATAAATAGTTGTTAATATATCTTTGCAAATTCACATGAAACATATACAAAGACTTTGACCGTCAGCGAAGTGACTCTGGATGGGGAGATATGACTACTGAGTGTCAAGATACCTACCCAAGGGATCCTACCCAAGGGATAGGGGTACGCGGACACCTCCATCTATGTATCAACCACCACTGAATCTGAAAACATGAAGTTGAAAACGTGAGTATAAACTCAATGAGTGAACATAGGAAGGGAACAAGCAATATAACAAGGAAAAGTTTGAAATCATAATGCACTTATTTGAAAACAATGCATTTTAGCTTAAATCCTTATTAAAACCCTCAATTGAACCCTTGGTCGCTAAATTATATAACGATAGAGAATTCATATTCAACATAAAATTGGAGAAGTGGAAAATATGGCAAAAACCAGCCAAATGCTTAGCGAAACAGAAAGTTTCATTCTCACTATAGCAAAAGGCATTCTCGGTTTGCATACAGTTCAGTTTTTCAAGTATATCTTCCACTACATGGGTTCAATTGATATGCTTGTTGGATCATTAGAAAGCTAAGAGGCAGGGCTACAACTTTGATGTTTACCATTTTTCCCAGTTCAGAAGGGAAGATGGTCAAAATCTTCATCAAAGTGAAAGTATTGCACCAAAACCTGAGAGTTTCTCGCTGCGGCGAGATTTATTTTCGCTGCAGCGAGATTCAGGGGAAATGACTAATAAGGGGTTTTCACATGCCACAAAATCCATCCCTACCATATTGCACATCAAAGTGAACACATCAGCAATAATCAAGTTATCGACATTCAAAACAATCACATATTATAATCATAAACTTGCTATCACATATACATATATAAACATATATAAACAAATACACCATCCCACTTCATTCATCATCATAGCCGGATCATCAACATCATCGGCCTATGCGCGCTCCCTACTCGCACATAGTCAGGTCATCATCATCATCGGCCTATGAGCACTCCCTACTCGCACATAGCCGAGTAATCATCATCATCAGCTTATGCGCACTCCCTACTCGCACATAGCCAGGTCATCATCATCACACAAGATTATTCATACACACACATATATACATATATCAACACAGTATAAGAGCACATAGGTCCATTCTTTTACACATTTCACATTTTCACAATATCAAAATATTTTGTCAAAGGCTTGTTCCCAAGGCATACGTTTTTAAAGACAACTTGGAATAAATCATTCAATGTTTCATACCAATACAATTATGTCTCCCAAAACGATTTTTGAAATGCAAGTTCACTTACCTTACTATAACAGGATATTACATCGCTATTTGATCGGAGGTGTCTCTAACTATTTTCACTGGCCGATCGCTCGTTATTTACTCCAACACGCCACCACAATACTCTAACCTTATCTTTGCACATTCGTTTTCCTTTTCCACTTTGAGTCCTTCATGTACCCATGGGTTTATTGGCTTACATGTTACCGATTTTTCTCCAATCAAGCCAATCTTTGCGTTCCTTGCTTAAATCACCAAAACCAAGCTTTTTTTTTTCTTTTCTCTCTTTTTCTTTCTTCTTCTCCTAGAGTTTATATGTGCTAGAAATTGGGATTAGAAGTTGTAACTTTGGTGCACAAGAAGTTGGGAGAAGAATGAAGCAAGAAGAGAAAAGAAATGAAAAGAAAACAAGGAAAGAAAATGAAAGAAAATTAGCTTTCCATGGGAGAATGAGAGAATGGCGTTGGAAGCTTCAAGAATGAAGAAGAAAATATCTTGCTGGGAGGATAAGGACTGTTTTGGGCTGATAAGGATAAGGTAATTAAGTAAAATTACCGTTTTACCCTTTTTGTTTCTTTCCATTTTAATTTAGTCCTCCCAACACTCATTTAACTCCAACTTCCTTCTATTATCTTCTTCTACACATGTACAAACAAAGTATGAAGTTTGTACTCCAACGCGGTGTCCCCATAATATTTAAAATATTTATTTGCCCACGCTATCTTTACTTAATAAAGACACACGGCCCCATTAACGTCATTTTTCTCTAAAATTCTCTCATTCTTCTTCTCCCCCACTTAGATTGACCATATACTCCTTCATGGAAAATTTTGACACTTAATAAAATATTAATATTTTAATAATATTTTATTAATAAAATATTATTTTATTTTAAAAATTTTCTCTTGTCTCCTCTTGTCCCCTTGGTACCCAAAATACCTTATTAGGCCTCAATTGACTTCCGAATCACTTTTATCTCACAAATTCTTCTCCGATAAAAATATTATTATTTTATTATTATTTCTTCGTGCGTAGAATATTTTATCCCAAACTATTCCTTTCATCTTTCATCATTTCTAAACATCATAATTAACCTCAATTGGCATCCAATAAGTTTTTATTAGTCACCATATCAAAGTACGGGTTATTATACCTATGCATCAAAACATAATCTCTAAATATTCTTAGTCAATGTATCATTGAGGCTGGACATCAATGATGCCCATAGATTAGTACATTCTATGTTTTTTACTTTGGAAGTAAGAAATTGATCTCATAGATTTAAGTATAAAGATACTTGAAACTAAAATATAGGTGCTTGCCTAAAAGAGTTAGTTCACTGAACATAACCCACCATGTGAAGTAATTTGGTACTTCACTCAAGTGTCTATGTAATACTTCTCATGTGTCAGTTCTATAAATACTCTCAAGACCTAAGATATCAGGTTGTCTTATATGTGGGGTGCTATGCTTTGATTTCATCCCTACGAGTGCCTAACCAAGGACACCAAAACAGGATGCTTTTGGGTATAGCATGAAACATGTGAAGGTAAATGAGTGAGCAAGAAAGGAATCATCACCTCAAGTGATTTAGGGGACATATCTTAATAATTCATGCTTGATATTAGCTTGTTGAAGTACTTGGCTAAGACTACTTGGAGATTATGAAAAAAAGTTTCATAAATCTCTATAAAACTAATGATCTAACTTTAACAACAAATATGGAAATCAATAAGAGTAGGCACTGCACCATGCTCTTATCATTTCCTAGATTTATGATGAGGGAATGAATTATACTCTAGACTGTACACTAAAAGGTTGTCAAAGAACCCTTTGACTCTCCTAACAATTGGATTATCATGATGCATTGCTAGATACCAATCTTGGTTTATGGCATTGAATTAATTAATTTAATAAAAATTATAATTCAATTTCATTGCCAACATGTTTGGAACCTAATGAGTCACACAGAATAAGTTGCATAATGAATTAAATTAGGAGTGTGATGATTTAAGTTGGACTTAAATCATATCCTAGGTTTTAACTTCTAAAGATTTAATTAAAATAGTTTAATTAAGTATAAGGCCAATATTATAATTGATAGTTTCATTCATGATTTAAAGAATATTTCTTAGATTGCTTGCTAAAGAAATATTTGATGATAATTAAGAATGCTTATTGATGATTTTTTTTTCCTTGAGTTGTTATTTTCATATATGAATTAGAAAATTATTGATAATACCTAATGATTATTGAGAATGATGTTTGATGACTAATGATACTTTAGACATGCTTAGGAACTACTTTGCAAATATTTCTTGAAAAATTGAGTATTTGATGCGTATATTGAACATCTATTCAAATTCTCATACTTATCTAGTTTCATAAATACTTGAGTATCAGATGAACTTGTTGAATATCTACTTAAATACTCATTATTTTAAGTTCATGATTTCCCTCCTAACAATTGGTGTTTTAACAATTAGAAGCTTATTGGTTTCATAATTTGTCTAAAAGGGGAGCGTTTAAATTAACCTTGTTTTACTTTAAACTCATTTTTTGATAATGACAAAAAGAGGGAGAAATAACAAAGAATTGTTGTGTTTGATGCAAAGAACTGTTGTAATTCAATGCTTAATTTTCTTGAAATGCAACTTATAATTGTCTTGAAATGCTTATGATACATATGCTCGTAAAATTTACTTGCACCACACTCATTAAAGGGGAGTTTTTAATGATGACAAACAAGGGGAGAAGATAGGAGAAGAAATAGGATGCAATGTTATGTGTTTGTTTTTGAACAAATTGCTAGATTGGTCATGTTATATCTATCATTGATGATTGTTCATAAATATTTGCTCATATGTGATTAATGTTATATTTTGGTTGAGAAATCCTAAAAAAGTTTTTTTTTGTGTACGCACATATTAAGGGGGAGCATAGATTAAGGGGGAATAATCCCTCAACTACACATACATATAGAAAATACATAGACATTATTACACTCTTAATCTAGGAGTGTTTTGTCACCATCAAAAAAGGGAGAGAATGTTGACTCTATATATTTTTAATGATAACAAAACATTCCCATTCATTGATGTATAATTACTTTATTTAAGTGTGCAAGTCCAAGTTTAAAATCCTTAATATATTTGTTATTTGGAAGCAAGGCAAGAAGCTTGCTTAATTACAAAATGAGTTAATCAGTTAAAGAAGCAAAGAAGAAAAGGCTTAGTAAAAACATAATGTTCTTAGCTGATTAACGTGGAGCCTTAACCAATTAAGGTAAAGCTGGGCACTATACAAAAGCAAGATTGTAAATCCTTAATCAATTAGTACAAGGTTTAACTGATTAAGAAGGTGCTGGAAGCCAAAAACAAAGGATTGCTAATCAATTAAGGAATTGAGTTAATTTATTAGAGCACAAGACTTTAGTACCTTCAAGCGCTAAAACCCAAAGTTAGAAAAAAGGTTGACCGTTGAAGAGAGCCAAAATGGAAAAGTCCACAATTTGAAGATTTTCTAATTGATTAAAGCTCATTTTAATCAATTAAGGATGAAGGGAGAGAAGCTTCAATTAGTTAATAGGAAGACTAACCAATTAAAGAAGACTGATGTGTAAAGAAAAATGAAACAAAAAGTTTATAATCGGTTAGAGGTTTCTTTATTCGATTAATATAATGTACACAACTACAAGACAATGCAAGAGAGAGAAACTGTAATCGATTAGAGCTGCCTGTAACTAGTTAACGGAACACCGTCTGCTTATTTGAAAAAAGTCGCTAAAAGACAAAATAACGGCTAATAATGGTTAAAAACTATCTTTAACTGTTAAAATCAGTCTCCTAAGTATTTAAAGGCTCTCAAACAATCAAAAATCATATAAAGAAGCTACCAAGAGTGATTTTGAGCTAAAAACATCTAAAAATCTTCTTTTAACACTTGTATTCCATTCCTATCTTTGTGAAAGTGTTTGTGTTGAAGCTTGTACAACTTAAATCAGTAAAGTGGTCATTTGTACCTCCTTTTATCTTCTATTTCTTGTTTACTTAGAGTGTGCGAGACACTTAAAGAGGTAGTTTAAGCTAAGGTAAGTTTAAGACTTGTTGTAAAAGGGTTGGAGCTTGGTTAGAAGCTCACCTTGTAAAAGCTTGGTGGAAGCTATTAATTCCACTGATTTTAGTAAATTTGGGTTAAAAATCCTTGATTGGGAAGATCAAGGTAATGGATGTAGGTGACCGAACCATTATAAATATTGTGTTTTGTCCACTTCTCTTAATCTTTCTTTACTTGGTGTTTGCTAACCTCAACAAGTTTTCAAACCATCCATCTTAAATCTTTCAAACAGATTTTAAATTTCAAGAGCTACCCTCAAAAATATTTTTAAGTGCTATTTTATCCCCTTCTAGCAGTCCTTTTAGGACCAACAATGACTTAATGGATGGGATCCTAGCCCACTAAGAAAATCCTAGTAAAGATCTCTTGAGGTGATATGGAGGATTATCATATTATAGAAAATAGTGGGAGAACTATTTAAAATTTTAAAACCTTGTTTTAAATAGTTTATGTATGTTACTTATCAATTGCTTTATCTATTCAAACATGTTTATATACATTGCAAATGGCTAAAAATCTATCACTATGGTGCATCTTGGATGCAAATCAAACTCACTAGACCAAACGCTTTTGAAAGGTATCAAGACTTGAGAAATGTTCTCAAGCAAAAGGTTGTCTATCTATAGGAAGCTTTGCCATAAGCCCATGTTAAGGCAAATGATGATAAAGCATGGGATGCTCATTAGACTCATTAAGCCACATATGTGATGTTGGCTACTATGACTACAAAGCTTCAAAAGCAACATGTATGACTTTGCAATCAAAAGAATTGTTCTATAGTCAAGGTCATACATAAAGGTATGAGATAACATAGAAATTGTTTCTATATGAGAAGACAAAAGATAGCTTTATTAGAAGCAAGATTTAAGGTTGCTAGGCTTTATGGTAAAGCTAGAGCAATGTGTTTATCATGAACTAAGTATAAACTTCGTTCCATAATCTCTACCAAATACAATTCATAACTAGGAGTGAGCTTCCATGAGATGGATTTTACATTGCCTTAATTATAAATTAGGAAGACAACCACGATAAAGGCATTGACTTGGAAATATTCTCAAACATCTTTATGGCAAAGATGGAAAAAGGAGGGAATAAAAATGTTTCCTTGACAAAGTTAAAGAAAAAGAAGCTTATAGAAGTTTCTACTTTGCCAAAGTTTATGATTGAGCTAGAAGTTACTACTATTGTATTAACATCATAAGTATTCGATACTAAATGTTGAATGCATTTAAGTAATGACATAAAGTGCAATACAATAGTAGTAAGTCAATGCTTAATATAAATGTCAAGAAAACTGATTGCATATGATTATGATTACGGCATTTGAGTCTTGGTCATTGAAGTAAGAATTAGCATATGAAGATACTTAGATCCTTTTAACTTGGAATCATAAAAGAGCTAGCAATTCTTATATGACAAAATCACTTTTCATGCAAAAGTGAATGACTTGGTATGTTTAAAAAGTCTTATACATATGGATGTATACAAACCATTGAACATAAAATGCTATGACAAATGTTCATAATTCATTAAGTTTACACAAAACCAAATTGAGATTTTGTCCTGTATACTTAAAAAAATATAATTTGAATTCTTGAAATGTTTAGAGAATTCAAATGTAAGATCATATGATCTATATAGTATGAAGTACTCTTATTAAAATATGATCTTAGTAAAAATTACTCTTACTTATTAATTAATCATTCAAAAGATGAATGTAGATTCATGTGAAATGGAACTTTCTTATGACTAGAATATAGAGATGTTTGTTCAAAGAAGAAAGCAAATTCATATAGTGATATGATTTGGTACATATCTCTTCAATATATATGTGGCCAATTATATTATTCCAAACCAATACGATTCCAACCATACATTAAGATGTATGTATGTAACATCATGAAATATTCAAAAGAGTTCGAATATTACTCTCACAAAGGATCTTAGATTTAGTGAGAGCATAATGACATTAAAAAAGGAGTTTCTTTAGTATTACATGGTTACATTGGAATCTAACTCTTAAGATTTTGCATAGAGATGCATAATCATATGTATGAGAACTCCATGGATTTAGTAGGATACATTAGAGATGTATTATTCATATGAGATGAATCTACTAAATATGTTTTTTGTTGGAGTTATACACTTTGTTCTTTTAAATGGGATCCAAAGGGTTAGATTTAATAGAATGTAAAAGTGTACTTATCTCATACACATAAGGAGGTTAGTAAAAGTGAATACAATCTTTGGTGATACAATTACATGGGATGCAATGTTTATACAAAGAAAGTGCCCATATTTAAAAGAGGTGGATGGCACAATGTAAAGTAACAATTGCATATGATGCATATAGCATAGTTTAGTTGGAATGGTTCCAAAGAAAGAAAGAGGACTATGTATATGTATACAATCAAAGTCATATACAACCTATTGAAGGCTCAAATAGGAAGATATTTAAATCATTAGTTCATGGAACTAATATATGGTTTTAAAGCTTTTGAATGTAACAATGAAGCCATACTAAAAGAACTTAGGGTCTCATTAAATCTAGATATAGTAAGATGACATGATGTGATGCATGGACATAACGAAGATAGATAAAAGCAATTAACCACATTGTAGGGCACAAGGGAGTCTACATGAAGACATGATTGCTAGATGGATTGGATGTACATACGATGAGGTAGCAATTGGCTTTGTGCTTATGGGACATGTTTGGATGAGCCTTGCAGCCAATTGGGATTGGTTAAGACTTGATTCTAATCATGCAACAATATCATTTATGTTGAATGATTAGAGGTTTTCCTTCATCAATAAGACATTAATTATAATGCGTTATAAGTCTAATTGGATGAAGTCCGTGAAATTAATATGCCTTGCAAAGGAACTGTAATGGGTTGTAGTTATGAGATCCCTATGCATCAAAGCATAATCTCTAAATGTTCCTAGTCAATGTATCATTGAGACTGGACATCAATGACACCTAGAGACTGGTGCATTCTATATTTCTTACTTAGGAAGTAAGCAACCGATCTCATAGGTTGAAGTATAAAGATTCCTGAAACTAGAATGTAGGTACTTGCCTAGGAGAGCAAGTTCACCAAACATAACCCACCATGGGAAGTGCATTTGGTATTTCACTCAAGTGTCTATGCAACAATTCTCATGTGTCAATTGTGTAAATACTCCCAAGACTTGCACCAAGTTGTCTTAAGTGTGGAGTGTTATGCTTTGATTCATCCCCATGGGTGCCTAACCATGGATGCCAAGACAAGATACTTTTGGGTATAGCATGAAACATGTGAAGGCAAATGAGTGATCAAAAAAGGAATCATCACTCTAAGTGATTTATGGGACATATCCTAATAGTTCTTGGGTGATATTAGCTTGTTGAAGTCTTTGGCAAAGGTGACTTGAAGATTACGAAAAATAATGTCACAAGTCTCTATAAAACTAATGATCTAACTTCAAGAACGAATATGGAGATCAATAAGAGTAGACACTACACCATGCTCTTATCATTTTCGGGATATATGATTAGAGAATGAATTACACTGATGGACTGTACACTAAAAGGTTGTCAAAGAATATTGACTCTCTTAACAATTGGGTAGTCATAATGCATTGCTAGATGCCAATCTTGGTTTATGGAATTGAATTAATTAATTTAATAAAAATTATAATTCAATTTCATTGTCTACATGTTAGAAACCTAATGAGTCATACACAATAAGTTGCATTATGAATTAAATTGGAAGTATGATGATTTAAGTTGGACTTAAATCATATCCTAAGTTTTTAACTTTTAAGTGCTTAATTAAAATAGTTTAATTAAGTATAAGGTCGATATTATAATTAGTTATAATATTAAAGCCTTAATTGCAAACAAATAAAGTAAATTTAATTTAATTTTAATTTACAATAACTTAATTAAAAAGGTTTAATTAAGTGTTGGCCTAATATTATAAAAAGTCATAATATTGAGACCTTATTTGTAATTTAAGAAGTTATTTAACCTAGATATAAATATCACTTTTCAGCTACTCCTCATAATACAAATGAAATGCACAAGCTAGGTTTTTTAGTCATCAGAAAACTAACGAAAAAGCCTAGCCGCACACTTTCTTGAGTAACTTGAAATGTAGTTTTCTAACTTTGTGATTCAGTTAGGAAAAGTATGATTGTGTGGCGAGGATAAGTTGTTATCCACCTTGCTAACACAAAGGCATAGTTGAGAAAGCTCCTTCTTTGTGACGGCTTAAGTACAATCGTGTGTGCACCCGTTGGAGGCCAAACACTTAGATGGCTTGGGTTCTTCCTCTCTTTGTGGTGAACACAGGCTTGAATAGAAACAAGAGTAGTGCCATATCTTCTCTCAATTAAGAAGATTTGCCATCGTGATTACGACATCACTTGGTTAGATAATTTTTTTTTATTACTCCTCTTAAATTTTGTTTGCATTAAACCCACTAAAGTGATCCATGGGTGGCGGCATGGCGTGATACGTTTAAAATTTTTATTTTCCACTACGTATGATAATTATTATCTATTAGTTTCATACCATTCAAACAGACATAATATGCTTATGTAGCTTGATGACATAGTCACGTGACATTTTCACCCTTCACATCAATGCCACGTGATATAAAAATGAGAAGTGATATTTTGATGAAAGGTAAAATACCTTCACCCCCTAATTTTTAGTCGTAATTCTACACAAGTCCATTAGTTTTCATAATAGGCAATCCACCCCAAATGCATAAACGACATTAACGTACAAGTTTGAAATGTTAAAAATACCTTTATTCTTTTTACCTCTTTTTCACTATTTTTTTTTAAGCCTTCGAGCGAAGCTCTCAACTGGCCACCCCCACGCTCCCCATGGGAACTGTGCCCCCCTACCCTCACTTTCCCCAGAGGAGCCAAAGCACATATCTCGTGCTAGGGAGCATGGGGGTGATAAGGGCGCAAAGAGAAGAGGGAGAGAGATCCGACCAAAGCTAAATCTGGCGCTCCAATCGAGAAAAGAGGTAGGGGATAGATTTTTTTTTACTTAAAAAAAATAAAAAATGAAAAATTATAGTTTATATAGTGTGATAATTTTTAAAATTAATGAAGGATAAAATTGTGTTTTCAATATTGCCTCATTATCAAACTAATGAAAACATTAACAGTTGACTAACGGTTGAATTTATGTGCTCAGCAGAAGATATTCTTTTGAGACAGACTGTCTATTTTGAAAACTAATAGATTCACGTGAAATTATGGCAAAAAGTTAGGAGGGTGAGAATATTTTATCCTTTAACAAATGACAATTACTCAACTGTTAGTTATAAAAGCTTATTTTATCTAAATTGAAAGTACAAACTTGCTTGAAAATATAATAAAAAAATAATTACTTATTTAAATTTTTAAAATAATTTAAGAGCTTTTTAAAGTACCTACACTAAACACCTCATTTTTTTATGAAGATGGAACTTGATATCGAGCACAGTACAACTAGTTCAAAATTTTAACTAATTGCAAATTAGTTGGCAAAGTATTTATCTTGAAAAATAAGTGATTTATAAAATTTAATGTGTTTAACTTAAAATATATTAAACATTAATTTTAATTTTAACAAACTTGATATAGATTTATAAATAATTTAAATTCAATAGAAAAAACAAGATTAACAATTCCAACTTAAGACTTGTCTTGCTCATCTTTCTCTCTCTTTGATTTGGGAAGATAACCATCACACTAAGAGCTAAGATAAAAAAAGAATCTATTTCGAGCCTCGAAAAATGAAAAAAAAATTCAATTGAAATATTTTGGAAATTCGGCAGTTTTTTTTTTTTCTTTGTTTCGTGATTGCTTTTATTTAGAATTGGGCTCCAGTGCTAGCCCAATTCTAACCCATTGCAATTGGCCATCCACTTCTATGTCCAGTCAATTAGGGTTTAAAGACCCTTCTGTTTTTTTCTTTTTCCCTCGATTTTCCTTTTTATTTTTTCACTTAAAATTTCCCTCTTGATCATTCTAAGATAACTTGATTCAATTTTACCAAACAGGGTCTTCCCTTTAAATTGACGTTTCCGGGAAAAAGAAAAAGAAAAGTGGAAATCACATAGAAATGGCAACCCAAGCAGCAGCTACCACTTTCAATGGAAATCTAAAGGCAAGTTTTTCCTTCATCTTTTTAAAATTACCCATTTCATATCGTAGTTTATTGTTTATTAAAAACCAAATAACCCATCATTTTGATTAACATTTTTGAGGATAAATGACCTTCATTGCAAACCACATAACTGTTTGTACAATTGACTGACTGAACTATCATTTATTTTTGGCAATTTGAAATGATGGACTTTGTTATTTTTAGCTACAGATTTTTAGAAGTTCCTACTTGAGTTTGGTTGGCTATATTTGAGTCGTGTGGGTTGAGTGAACGAGACAGAAATTTTTTCTGCAATTTCAGTTCTATTACTGGGAAAACAAGGGACTTTTTCGGCCATCCTCTTCTCCTTTTTGGTGGATGCTTTGAACTGAGAAATAGGGGTGTGTTTGGATGCGTAAATATGCTGTGAAGAGAAAACATGGAAGAATGTTTTGGGATTTTATGTGAGTTTGAGTGGTATTATTGAATTAACTTGTTTGCTCACATATTTTTCGTTAATTATTTTAACTATTTAATAAGTTCTGGATGAATGAGTGGTTTGTGATCATGGGTCTTAACATAGGGATTGATTTTAAAGTTACATAACCTCATTTGTAAAGTGAGGAACATTTTCCAATTTTAAAGTTAGGTAGCTTCATTTTAAAGCTGAGTATTTTCCAATTTCAAAGTTACGCACCAAATGAACTAGTTTAATCACGCTAAAAAAACCAGGACAAAATGATTGTCTACAATGGGGATATTCTTTCCTCCCTCCTTTCATTCCCGGAGTTTGGTTAGTGATCAGCTCTACTCTAGATAAGTTTCTGATTGGAGTGCAATATAATTGCTGCCCAATAACAAAACTTGATCTTTTTTCTTAATTGTCGTTTTGAACTCATGCAGAAAGCCCTTGCTGGTCTGAGGCGAATTAATCTGGAAGGTCTGCGATGGAGAGTCTTTGATGCCAAAGGCCAGGTATCTTTATCCTTTTCCAGAACCTTCAATTCCTGAACCTCTCTTTTGGAGAAGTGATAATTATGATTACAGTGGTGGATTTTATGGTTTGCTACTGATTCTGGTTTCTCAATGCAGTCTTTGCTTACTTGTTTTGTAGTACAGTTGAGCCTTTTATTTTAACGTCTTTTCCTGCCTGAGGTCGAAAGCAACAAGAATAACTTGCATATATATTTTTTTGACAGGTCCTTGGAAGATTAGCATCTCAAATTTCTACTGTGATTCAAGGAAAGGACAAGCCTATTTACGCTCCAAATCGCGATGATGGGGATATGTGCATTGTGATTAATGCCAAGGATGTCTGTGTTACAGGGAGAAAACTTACGGATAAGTTTTATTACTGGCATACAGGGCAAGTACTCTTATTTTTAGCTGCTTCTTTTTTTTTTTTTTTGAAAGGTTTTAGCTGCTTCTTTTAATGAATTGAAGTTAGTTGCATATTGGTAAACTACATGGAAGTTAATGACTCAATTGTGTTTTCCTACCAGTTGAGTTGCAATCTGTAATTTGAAGATTTGGTTCTTTATTGAAACTTAAAATCATGTCCTCTTTTATGAGTTTGAGAGTGATATTATGTGTTACAGAGATCAAAACAGGCATGTTTTTTGAGTTCTGTCTATAGAACAGGAATAAATGAGCTTTCTTAATGTTCCCCAAGATCCCTCTTTCTTTGTCAGTTTCTATATATTTGGTTCTTGAGATTGGATGCTTCAATTAGTGAAGTTCTATGTCCTTCTACTGATGAATCATCCTTCTCCTTCAGCTATGTTGGCAACCTCAAGGAAAGAAGTTTGAAGGACCAGATGGCAAAGGATCCTACAGAAGTCATACGCAAAGCAGTCCTACGCATGCTTCCAAGAAACAAACTGCGTGATGTAAGTATTAAACATGATGAAACTATTTCTTGCATTTTTTATATTTGTATCGCTTGCTTGGGTTTTTTCCCTATCTTCTAACCTTTCCATTTTCTATTTGACTTTGATCCATAGGAAAAAATTCCAGCAATATGTTTTGACTTTTGGTTTGTCATATGCAAATTTCTGCATGTTAATTCAAGTAGCTCGCCCTTATTTGTTTCTTACCTTTCATTTATGAATTTTGGTTCTGTATACGTCAGAATTTGATTTTCTTAGATTATTGCTTCTTTTGAATCTAGGATAGAGATCGAAAATTGAGGATATTTGCTAATAGTGAGCACCCCTTTGGTGATCGGCCTCTTAAACCATATGTGATGCCACCCCGAACAGTACGAGAAATGAGGCCTCGTGCAAGAAGAGCCTTGATTCGAGCTCAGAAGAAGGCAGAGGAGCAAGAACAAGGTGGCAACCAATCAAGAAAAGGCAAAAGGAAAGAAGCTAAGATGGAAGTTACAGCATGAAGAGTGATTGGCCTTATCTCCTTCTCTGATAGCCAGTGATTTTCATGTTCTGTATAAAATCACAGCAACCGTTGGTGGATCAGCGCTTGTTGGAATAATAGTCTTGCTCATCAGTTTTCCAAAAATTCTTTCTAGCTCGAACATACCAGTCCGAGTTTTTGTTTTCGAGTTTAGCTTTTCAGCAAAGCAAAAGATGTAGCTGTTGTCTTCACTTGTTGGCAGCCCACTAGTTCCCCAGAGTCCAAACTACTCCTTTAAATGTCTGCATTAAGCTATTTCTTTATTGTTGTACCTTGAGTAGTGCTGGCAAAGCTGGGTTTTTTAGGACAAGATCATGCTTTACATTTTATTTGATTTAGTGTCCGCTACATGTTTGCTTTAGAGAAACTTCCTTCCAATTGCTTTCATGCTTCTTTTCTTTTATGTTACTATGTTCAAAATCCTTTGTCCTCGAGCTACCAATGACATCCTAGATCTCTTTGGTGCTCGGAAAAATCAACCAAGCCATGAATAACTCCTGAAATTTTGGAGAATGCAAAATTCTAGGGACTGGACAAATAATTAGGCAGTTCACTGCCCAGGGTGAAGCAAGAACCAGCATTAACATAAGGACCATGGTGTCTAAACTAGCAAAGGCAATGGCAACTGGACTAGTAATCAATATCTCTAATGGAAATGAAAGGAGCAATTTCCTTGTAAAGGAACTTCAATTGTTATTTTTCCAATGCTGTTAACATCAAATGCAGAACTGTAAGATGATGTGTTATTCCAAGAAATAGATATTGACGTGACATTAATTAGATAATAAAAAATGTTACTTAGTCATATCAATATTTACTATAACATGTCAATATATCACGTTTATATCGTATAATATAAAAAAATAAATAATATTTTAACTAATGATAAGATGATAAATTTGATTCAAAATAAAAATACAACTTGATTGAATGTAATAAAAATAATAACAATTTATTTAAATTTTTCTCAATAATTTTAAAGATTTTTTTAAATATTATGCTTGATAAAATTAAAAATCAATTATGTACTCTATTTATCGTAAATAAATAAATAAATAACAATCAACCACGGCATCCCTGGGGTTAAGTGATGAATAGCCGCACTCCATCAGAAGTGATTCCAGAAACTGAATTGTAGTTGGAAAGTTGCTGTCTTTTAAAGCTATGAATGCTGCTGTATCCCAGTGTTGAAACCACAGCCATAGCTTCTTGGCTGTACGATCAACTAAAACTTGATATGAAATTTCCACCAACTAAATACAACTGTCTCTCCCATTAAAATTTTCTTCACAAAATAAATACCTTAGATATTGGCTGGAAAGAACGAGCATAATATTGAAAACCCATAATTTTAATATGACCAGAACTGTACTTGTCTAATTGGACAAGAATGATTTCTTTTAAGCACTTAACTTGATACTCCTTGTGACATATGCAGCAGGCAACAATTGATACAAGGCAGGCCAACAATAAAGATGAACAATAATGAAATGAGAAATGAGACTACAGAAAGTCTAGATACCCCAGGATCATTGTTTTTTTTTTTTTTTTCCAATTCTCCAGAAATTCTTAATGAACTTTTCCAAAAGTACTATAATATATCCTTTATCGATCCTTTTAACAACCAAAGAGAGCATAGGAAATGATAAATGGAGTTTTACTGGCATCAATCTGGAAATTTTTGTCATCTCCAACTGCATCTGCTCCGTCCTTAACTAACTAATGTCATGGCACTATGGTATGATATAGAAGACATAATAAAGAAACATCTAATGGCTAGTGGCTTGCCAAAGTCACCATATATCTCGTTGAGATGTGCATACAGGTCATAAGGTTATTATACTTTTATGCAAAACCTATTTAATTTCTTTAATGTCACTAGTAGATTTTTTGCTCAACCTCCAAGCTATAGAAAGACCACCAAACATAGGAAGTTGAGCCCCATCCAGTTATAGATAATGGTAAATGTACATATATTAAGTAACAAGTAATCTGTCATTGGCTCTTTCTGTGCGAAAGAACTCAGGATTCAATGTGATCATACAAAGACACAGAGAGAGAGAGAGAGAAATAGCAATATATAGCTTCTACAAATAATACAGAAGAATGTAGTGTTGCCAAAAGGCATAAACCAAAAAATAGCAACTCCACCAACAAAAAACATGCATTGGCTATATCTTTACATCAACTTTTTATTGGCTAACAAAAGGTGGTGGCAAAAGGGCACGTTCAATAAACTTTACAAACGCCGATGCTGTATGCATACATGCAAACCCGACTATAACTTTTATCTGCATTGTTCCATAACCTATTTCGTGAAACCCTAGAGCTAATGCATTTACACAATGATAGCAATATACAATATTGTAACAGAATAAAAAAAAATGAAATGAATGAATCTAAGATGCAGGCAATATCAAGAGTTGTAGGAGCTCTCACCCCCAGCCTCTAAGGCTCAGGCATAGATTAGTCTCCCTTGATGATCTCCCAGCAAACCTATCCTGCATTAAAAGGCAAAACCTTTTTTTTAGAGGGATACATAGTGCATATAACTTCAAGTAATCATTAGATATTTTTCCAAGTATAGGCTGCATAAAGACATTAATTGCCTATGCTAACTGCTGAAGAGACCCTGGACAAACTTATCTGGTTTCAATACAATGATGATGGCAAATCCAAAACAGATTGAATTTAATGATCCAAACATAACGTGTAAAATGCCCATGTCCTCAAACCTAATTCATATATTCATTTTTCATTTCCAGTTTGTGGTATGAGAGATCGAGGTATGGATCAGGAAAAAGGTTGTTCTTAGTGACTTTTCCATTGTAGGAATCACATAAATCCATTTTAAAAAAAAAAAAGAAATCACCTAAATCCATGTTAGGATCTGCCATCTACCATATCCAGTCAGAACGGAGTTTCATTTATGATATGTATATAGGAAAACATGTTTTCCAATGGCGACAGACATTAAAACGCAGATCTGGCACTTTTGAAAAATAGATCCAAGCTTCCCTGTATCACCCTTGAAACATGGCACTGCACAAGATGTTTTCCAACCACCAAGTATACCACATCACGTCAGTAAAACCTGTCTCTACTAACAGATGAAGTTCATATTCCCAATGGACATATTAACCACCATTCAACCTGTGCATACCCATCCATGCCTCTTTCAGAAACATGTTCTCTCTAAGGCAACCTAGACCATTTCTATCTAACGATGTTTAATCTTCTTTCCTTACCTTATTCCAATGATCTTCCACCTCCTCATTAAACTAATAACTCTCTGTAGCCAGCATTACTTTATTTCACTATTATGTTTTATGACCATAGTCCAAGACAAAATAAACATAGCAAACCACTCACCTGATCCAACTCAACGGACTCTTTCCAACCATCAATATTGAATATCCTCTGCCACAACTTCCTCATTTTCAATTTCAGCATCAGTATAGGTGAGAGCACGCTGTAGTTTCCTCGGACAAAATTCCTCAACCTCAACCATATAAATGGCAGAAACAGGCCGATGATCAGAAAGTTGAAGCTCAGTCCTCCTATAACTTAGTTGTCTCATTCCTTTACCATAAGAAAGGATACGGTCACACCTGAAAGATGAGGGTATATTAGAAAAATTCAGAAAGTGACAAGCAAACAACAAAGGATGGATCTTATAATCTTTTTTAAGCATACCATGCAGGCGTGCGCCTCCCAACCTTGGGATCTTCTCCATAGTATTTCTCTGAATTTAACTCATATTTGTATGTTGGTGCAAAATTTAAAGCACCCTCAGACCATCCATCAAATGTACGACCTTTGCGCAACTCTCGTACAAGCTGTCATAATAAAGATAACAATATATTAATAGCTAAACTAGTATCTCAACAGCTTTCGAGTTCATATTTGATAAGAAAAGCAACAATCCAGACTCTGTGTAGGACTATTAAAGTACCTGGTCACTCTCAATCAACTTGGACCACTCCTTCTTGAAGATGAGAGCACATGTTTTCTCATATGACAGATTGATACGGTAATTTAGATCACCCAACCAAATTATTCTTCTGCAAAAAAAAAAATATCAGCTGTTAAACATATATAATCAGGTCAATGATATATGAGTAACATAAGTGTACATTATTCAAAGAATGATTGACATTTTCTAAGTTACAGAACAAGAATAACATCTTCAATAAAAAAATAAACAAAATAAGCGTCAAACATGTAACTTATTTTGGTAGGTACATTTAATTTAAGAATGTCTGCTAGGAGCATTGTTTATAGGCACTAATATCCAAATTATTCCTCGTATAAAAGGCCCAGTTCTGCCTCATTACATTTAAAATTATCCAACATGTATAATTTATTTAAAATATTACTCCTTCAACTATTAGTATGTCATAAAGACTACAGGTTCCAAATACATTATTCAACAGCATAAGGATCTTCCTTGTGTGGAAAAAAAAAGCTCAATTGATTCCACTACTATGAATGATGTCCCAAATTGTTCTCAACATAATTTGTTGTTGTAAACTAACTCACATTTACATGAATGAGGTTTACAGCAGCAATGGTACAAAATTCTGTGTCGCCCTTTATTTACACCCTATTTATTAAACTATGTCGTCAATTGGTCTCAACATAATTTATTGTGGTAAACTAATGCTCATCTACATGAACGAGGTTTACAGTAAAAATGGTACAAAATTTTGGGTCATGATCTATTTACAGCTATTACTAATCTATCTGTCTATTTCTGCTTAAATGTGCTTCTGGAACACTATCTCATGCATGTGCAGACCTTTCGGTTTCTTTTGATTGTTACTTTTACTACTTGCTTTTTGCTTCCTCAAAAGTTGCAATAAAGCAAAAGAAAATGGTATAAAGCAAGATCACAATTGACTGAAATGACTAAAACATATCAATTGTAACATATTTGTTTAATGTATAAAAGTAAAATCAAGCAATTTGTTATCCAAAAAGATGCATAAATGTTTTGTTTTTTCATCAAATGCACATTTTGATTTTTGGCTCCAAAAGCAGAAAGCAAACAGCAAACATAGCTAGCAAATAGAATATTAGTTTATTTAGATGCCAACTTGCATGGTCAGGGGGCAACTAATCAAACAAGAGAGTTTATTTCTTTTGCTTTCAAGGTTCCTATGTTCCATAAAACTTGGAGGAACTTACTTGTCATAATATATTACGAATAATCAGAACGTAACAATTTCAACAACTAGAATGATAGATGAGTAAACAGCCACTAATTCACACTGCAAGTAGATATAACATATACTCACTCATGATCATGAATGCTTTTGGGAAGTCCAAAAGCAGAAAGAGAATGAAAATGAGTTCTTCTAAGTATTTCATGCACGTCAGCATTTCTTTTAAGTTCATCTCCATCTTTTTCACCTGATGTCAGGTGAGTGCATACAAAACAAAAATGCGTTTGATATATGGACATGCTGACTGATATAGATCCCTGTAAGAACAATGAATGGCTATAATATTAGATAAAGACAGCAGAATTGAATAAAAGTATGATCAGCAGGTGAAAATTTAATAAAAATATGTAGTAGCACTGATTCTAATAAATTGCTTCAAAGATTACCACCCATATGCAGAATTCCTGTTACAAGACATGGGACGCAAAAAGGAAGCATGATTTTTGTAGATGCATGGTTAGGGCTTATTTTTATTATACCATCTCAGTCTTGAACTTGTCTTTAGCTAATTCTTGCAGGTAATACACCACGGACCACACATATCACTGGGTCCATTAGATACTAGCTATTTGATTGGAGTAACCCTGGGATTATT
The DNA here is from genome assembly GCF_053813885.1 of Theobroma cacao. NCBI lineage: Eukaryota > Viridiplantae > Streptophyta > Magnoliopsida > Malvales > Malvaceae > Theobroma > Theobroma cacao. The sequence goes on from NC_142646.1 coordinate 12,623,558, forward strand.
GGCAGGAACCTTGTATTGTTCTCAGATCTTTAGGATGTCATAGAGCATTGGTTCGGTGGACTTCAATACGAGACTGGTTAATAGTTTCTCCAATTGACCTCTTTGGAGTATCAAAGTACCTACCATGAGTCATTTGTTGGCACGTGGTATTACCTACATCATTTGTGAAAAGGCTTGATGTAACAACCAGTCATCCTATCTTATACTTCATTCCTTTTCACTAAAAATCACTCGTCATCACCTCATTGGCTACATTAAATACACCCCCTTCAGCATACTATATATTGTCTATTTAACATCTTTTGGAGGGGAATCACACCTTTACCACCTAGAGTTTCTCACACCAGTTTTAGGCTTATTCCACCATCATCACCTTTAGTGTTACTACCTTCCAACCTCCCCCAAGTTCCATATCTCAATCACCTACTTTCAAGTGTACATAGTTCTAATGTGCCTTATCTTCAGCTATGCTACTTGCAACACTCCTGCTCATAGTTCTGCCACTCCCTTCTCTTCCATCAACCACCAAAAATGCTCAGGTACCCCAAGGGCTGTCCGCTCCTCCTCTCTACCTCTTTAATTCGTTCCTTCATACACAGTTGCAGCACTACCTCATCCCTCACTGAAAGAACTCTCTAAATTATCAATAAACGATATCTGATCTGCCTTAAGAAAATCTATTAAATTGCTGATCCTCCTATTTATTAGTGCTCATTAGATCATTTAAAAACTTCTGAAAAGAATGCACAGCATTCTTGTCCAAGTCAAAATTTGAATCTAAGCATTTTCTCCAAGAATGGCCAAGGGTCATCACAAATCCTACACTAAGTTACAACACAAAAAGTTACACAATTAACACTAGAGACAGCCCTATATTTAGCATCCACAAAATATGGCACAAAACCACATTTTCTAGATGTTCTCCACTGCTTACCTACACCAATTATCAGCACCGAGAAATAACAATCAGTCTTCACAAGTTAAGGTTCATAATTGTAGTTGACTTTCATGGCATCTGACTGGATGGCAGTGGGGGCAGGGACAATATTTGAGGCAAATATGTAGTGAATTTGTCATAAAAGAGGTACAAAATTGATCATTTGAGTCTGTCCAAGTGATAATCCTTGGATTCTAAAAGTCTTCAAGTATAATGTAAGACAGCCAAGCTTAGCTACAAAGAGCCCTAAAGATAAGTGTCCAACCAAAAAACTGCATGAATTACAGCACTATGATATGCAAACTATATGATTCCGGGTATTGCTTACATGATTAAAAATAAAACATTCAATTTAAGAAAAAAAACTCAAGAAACTAACATTAGTAGAAGGAACAGACCTTGTTACCAATGTAGCCCATAACACCAACACCAACAGTAGATACCTTCAAATTCTGAATATGCCTGCGCAAACTCCTACGAACCCATATAGTGAGGAAAATTCCTACCATCTGCTTACTAACTATTCTTACATATGATGATCTTTTTTTCCGCTTCAGGAGGGATTCGAGGTCAAGTTCTGCAAGCAAAGCTAGCCCTGATGCCATGTTGTTCATGGACTTGAAGGAACTATATGTTTGAAAAGACTTGGTTGCTCTAAAAGACTTGATCGATTTGAAAGAACTTGGTCTCTCCAAAACATGCTGAGATAGCAAGTTTAGTGGAGGCTCTGGCCAGCTCAAACCAATCCTTTCAGTCCCACTAAGCATTCTGGTTAATTTTCCATTTTGTTCAATCCCACTAAGCATTCTGGTAAATTTTCTATTTTGTTGACTGACCGGGCTTTCTACATTTTCAGCACAATCCTCCATCCGCAAGCAATTCAATCTATCTAATCTCTTTGGAGAAGAAAATTGCCTCTGTAAATCCTGTTCTACTGGCACATCAAGTTTAGCACCACCACCACAGTCTGAAACCCCAGAATTGGTGAACACACTTTTATTTCCGGCTGAATTATTGACTTCATCAAAACTATTGGGTTCTTCATCTAATGGATGAATTTCTTCACCAATATCACTATCACTTTCAAGAATAATCTCCTCTTCTAAATTGGGGACATCATCAAATGGCTTAAACTTTGATGGAGATGGGGGATCGCTATAGCATTTTACTTTGGTAGTTGCAGGTCGAATTCTATTGAGCGTTTCACGAATGATGTTTTCCCACTTTGGAACTGGGCGGCTATCTTCAGCACCAAAAATATTCCCAGCATTTAATGGTACTATCTCCTGAAGACTGTAAACAAAAAGCAATTCTTGTATTTTAAGATGAACATGAATAGCAAAAAATATAAGCTAAAAGAAGCAAGATGCATAAAATTCTGAAGAACTGACATGTACAAATGTGAGTGTTTGAAGGCCAAGCCGATAAAAACAAGATCAAAGGCATCTCAACAGATTTTTAGTGTAAAACAATTGCTTGTGATTAAAGAACAATAGGGAAAGAAAATAAGCTTAAATGTAAAAACACAAAAATAGAGAAAGTTCAAAATGCATATCAGGAAAATACTTACCCAAGCACATAAATGTCAGCAGGCTTATTGATATCTATCCAATCATCAATATCTAGGTCATCAGGAAGAACCTTTCCACCAACATTCCAGGTACCAACGCATACTCTATTAATTGAAAAGGACAAAAAATGATTTCAGTAACAAACTCTATAACAACCAAACTCTTTGAAGTCACCAAAATAGCGCAACTAGTTTAAGATTTATGTGTAGAAGCAGCAAAAAGGGATAGGCACTGCACCTTATTTCCTTTGTGTTTATGTATTGTGCCCTAAAAGTCTCTGACTTTCGTCTCCTTAACTTTGGAAGACCATCTAAGCCTAAAAAGAGGGGAAAAAAATTTTAACCATGCGCTGAGTAAAGAAATTAAAAGAGCAATTCACCTACTCCCTAAATTGGATATTCCAACGAGCCACAAAAGATTACATTTAGAATTCCAAAGCCCCATGTCTCTGGTTGCAGGGATATTCATATCTGATTAAAACTTAACGAGAGAGAGAAAAAGTGCCCTCCTGAATATTGCGCCAATAAGTACTAGTACTTGACTAATTAGTTTCACAGCATTTGAAAGGTAATTTGGTTGCAAATATTAGAGGGGTAAAAAATAAAAAATTTAATCTCTTTTAAAAACTGGCTTAAGTCGGATGCTATAGGATAACCCCATTTTGATGAGGCCCTCAGTTAACTTTTAATTGTTATTAGAAGTGTTCATCTACATAGATAACATTCAATTAAAAGAAAGGCAAGAAAAGAACTATACCCAATCAAAGAAAACCATCAATAAAAAACCCTTTCATTTTGATCAATTCCTCCACTAGCCAAATAAAAAATTAAAAAAAAAAAACTAAAATTTCCTCCACACCTAACTCCATTGACTTAATCTAGCCACCTTTACCAACCATGTTTCAGGAGATGCATTACCAGCTATCAGCTGAAGGAAGTAATTATATTAAACAAGAGTTCTACAAAATCATCAAGTATCTTAGGTTGAAAAGGAATCTCAATTCCAATATCACAATGATTTCCATTTGGCTACTTACACATCACCTGACCATAAAACTGAACTTTAAAGTCCATCAAACCCCAAAACAAGCATCAATAACCCAAATTTTTTACAATAGATGATCCATATGTATTTAAAGTTCTTTCTACAACACCTTCAATCTCCAAACTTTACAACTAAATAGAAAAATGATGCCGCTGAAGGTGTCAAGAAAATAGAAGACAACTAACTTGATCATACAAATGATATAGAAAAATTAAAACCTCAACGTTAATAAGGGGCTTAAAATCATTACCATTTAGATCAGGCAGAGGTTCCTCATCTCTGTTCCCTCTAAACCTTGATTCTCTGCACGATTCATAAATTTCTGCAAAACCCCACTTGACATTGAGACTCAAACCCCAAAAGATTATTTTCGAAACCGAAAATGAATCCCTAAAAACAACTCCAGAACGCACAAAAACCACCAACAACCTCAAATCTCCTAAAAGAACTGAAAAGCAAAAATCTAAAATTTGATTTATGAGGTTTGAAAGAAAATGGTTAAGTCACCTTCGGTTTCAGAGTCAGAACCAATGTCGTCTTCATCATCGGTATCGGCGCTGTAATCGGAGTCTTTGGCAGTGATGTTGAGCAATTTCCGCATGACAACTCGAGGCCAAAAGAGCTGTAGGCAGGAGCAACCAAAACAGCAGATTTCAGCCCAACTTCTCTGCAAGTTCTCTCTTAGTTACCCCATAAAATAAAACCCAAAACCCAGGAAACAAAGACAAATAAAAGAAAGAAAGAAAGAAGAAGGGAGGGAGCCTCAGAGAAAGAGAAAGTACCTCTGGCTGGTGCTTGGAGCCCTGCTTCATGGCTGTGCATACAAAAATGTAAAGAAATGGAGAGAGAGCAATGAAGAAGAAAGAAAGAGAACAAAATGGAAGCCTATATTTTTGGGAGGGAAGGAAAGATGAAAGCAGCTTCAGGAAACGAAGGTCAGGAGTAACTACCTTTGGCTGGAATGGAATAATAACGGTAGTGGCCTGGGCGGCGTTGAGCCAATACTTTATACATAAGCTTGATTTTGACTCTTATATTAAATCAGAGCTTTGATTTGCAGTTAATCAAGGAATTAGTGGCTACCCATTATTCAGTAACACAAGAACATTAACATATTGCATGATGATAATTACTGAATTAATCTCTTATAATTTCTCATTTTTCTTCTTCTTTCTGTTTCTTTATGGCATTGTTGAGTCGTTGCGGCGTTAGGCTAAATTTCACTCTTTATATAGCTCATGAGACTCAAGTGATGATTAGCTTCGCTGGGTTCCTTGAATTTTACAAATTTCAGGGTGAATTAATACATGGAATGGAATAGGGGCCAATCAGTTTCCCTTTTTTTTTATTTTTTTGTTGCTTTTTGCATACATTGTTACTCTATATGTTAAAAATGCCTCCTTGTCAATCTTTTCTTGTTTGATTTGAAAGGTGAACCAAAGCTTTTGAAAACAAAAACAAATGAATCACGAGAAGTTGATACTGTTTAAAGTTCCATTTAGTATAAAAGGACAAACAAGTTTCGTTATGCTTAAAGACAGTAGTGTGCAAAGGATTGTTTCGGTGTTAAAATTCTGAAACTCAAAAAAATAAATTTTATTTTGTGAAAAAAAAAATCAAATCTAATTGAATTAAAATACTTAACCGAATCAATTGAAAACCCAACAACTTTGCTCGGTTTGGTCAATTTTAAAACAATGAATTAAAACAACCTTTTATAACATTTTACCAAATTTTAAAATAATACATATAAATATAAATTATAACGTTATGTAAGTAAATTCAAAAACAACTAACAACCCAAAACTATTATTGAATAAAATAAAAAATAACTTTAATAATAAAATAAAAATTTTATTTTGACAAGGGACGTATGATGAGAGGCTGTCCCAAGGCCAAAAATGGGAGGGTCGTTGGAGTTGGACCAAGTGTCAGCTGGTCTCCATAGCAGGAGACCTTTCCCTATGTTCCAAATGGCACAATCTTTGGCCGTGTATTTGTTGCTAGCAATTATTTATTCAAATCATTTGTTTCGTGTAGTTGGAACCTGAAACCCCTGACCATTTGCTTTCATTTGTAAAACTTCAGATGGCATGCCGGGGGAATTGTTCCTTTCCCATCTATGATCTATCTATATATATATATATATGTGAATTTTGTCATCATCTCCTTGTATTTCTCTCAAGTCAATCACCTTCTTTTATAGTAAAAAGGGTCAAAGTATGATGGATATAAAAGTTTCAAAGGAAACCCAATCTTATTATTTTATCAATAAAGAAAAATTCAATGAAATATTTATCCTTAATGCAAGGTCTTGTTTTCCTAATTTTAATGGTTTAGCCCAAAACAAAATCAACAATATATTCTGGTGTTTTGCTTCTTTTTCCTTTGTTTTTCTTTTCTTTTTATGAATTGTGAGAGAGATATTGTTGGTGGTTGTTATTTATATCATTAAATTAATTTAGGTAGAAAAGTAGGGCAGGTTGCACCGTCAAATATTATTGTTTTTTTTTTTTGGGACTACACGTTCACGTGGCTCATGCTTTCCTTAGCCAATGTGTTAATCAATTAAAGACCAATCTATATCCGATCAAATGGATGGATGGTCAATGACAAAGTAGTTCATGTTCCCCTATGTCCTAACACATTTATACTAATATAATACATACATAAAATATTTAATCTTCCCCTCTGAATTAGTATAATTTATTCAAAATCTATCTAGAAATTACTTTCCAATTTTATTTTCTCCTAGCAGGAAATATTCAAAATGTACTTGGATAATTGTATTTAAATGAAAAAAAATACACACAGAAATTATCTACTTAAAGTCTCTAGTCTAAAAAAGGTATCGTGTTAAAGCACAATCAATCCATGCACAATTGCAACCCTAAATTTTGGCTATATACTGATCCACAAAGATGATGATGGTCTCAATTTTATTAATTAATTAATTAAAAACATAAAAAATACGCACATAAATTATCTACTTACCATGTGGTTCAACCTTTTCCCTAATCAATTTGTTCATTAATTAAAGACGAATCCATATCCGATCACATGGATAGACGGTCAATGACAAAGGCATATCATGTTTTCTTATCTAACACATTTATAATTATGCATATATATATATATATAATATAGCAAAAACTATTTACACTATGTTCTATGGATTAGTATAAATTAATCAAAATTTATCTAGAAATTACTTTTGCACTTTACGTAATTTTATTTAAATGAAAAAAGAAGACACAAAATGATCTACTTAATACCTTAGTGGAAAGAACGTATCATCTAAGCCTATAATAGCGATAATTTATATAATTATCTTAACAATTATTATCTTAATGACGAAAGTAATCACTCTTTCAAATGCATATTAAGATTAAATATTTGTTTGTTGTTGAGGAGGATCCAGAAGGGAATTAGTAAGGAAAGGAGCTACGAGCTAGGACAACAACAACTCAAAGGCTGCCGTGGACCCAAAACCTTTAACGACGAACTACCCTTTGAAAAAAACTTTGAATGCAGTTTGTGCAGCTGGACAACTTTCTCTGCCCACTTATATCGGCTAAATTATTGCATCTATTTCATCACCTTTGGCTTTTGAAAACTCATTCACGAAATGGCCAATAGTGATATATTTCGTATTCGTTGAACTTCACAAGGCAACTGGGGACCCTTCAATTTTGTTTTATGTTTCATTAGGAAAAGGTGTTGGGACCCTGAAAATTTTTGTGGGAATGTAATCTAGCTCAATAGACGTCGATACCAATTCTCAGGGCTTTAGCTACGTGTTTCGAATCTGTCAAGAGATGTATCCACCTTACAAATTCCTGTTGTTGATGGAGCCTTTGTTATCTGTTTCTGATAATCAACTCAACAGGTAAAGGGGATTCCAGCTCCTCACTGGGGATGACCGGCCGACACAAGTCAATGTCAGCCTTCAATTTTCATTCCTTTTAACTCCAAAGTCCAAGCCAATTCCTTCCATGTGCCCACTTTTCACCTGTCTTTGTACCTTCTCATATTTTCTTCTTTTTACTTTACTTTCTATATTTTCATTCTATAGGCAATTCATACATTTTGTCTTTTATATTGTGGTTGTTTTGTTGAAATTTTTTTATATTTAGGGAGAATATGTTTTAGACTATGTTCTATGGTGGTGGAAGAAATTTAGAGAGAGAAAAGAGAAAGAAAATATGAAAAATAAATAAGTTTTGTGCTATATAAGATAATAATTTTTAAAATTGATTAAGGGTATTTTTATCTAATAACTTTTTTACCTATTCGTGTGCAGTTAAAATGGCTATTTTTATCTCTCCTAAAATGATCATTTCATAAACCAAATAAGATTTTAAAGAGGATTAGAAATAGTGGGAGTGGAAACATGTTTTTTTCCCGAACATTTTAACATGTTAAAGAAAATATCACCGTTTAATATATGAAAAAAAAAAGGTCATAACAGTGTAATTAAGAAAGAGTTTAGTAGTTTTTACTATTTATTATAATTAATTTTCTATTTAATTTTCTCTAAACATTTTGCCCAAGCAAAAATTAAAGTATTAGACTATAACTTTAAATATAACAAATCCCAACAATGAATATAAAATTTCTGAAAATCAACCTAGTAATTATGTTTCAATTTTTATTTCTATGCAATAAACTATATATATACCTTTTTTTTTTTTTTTTGTCTATGGCAATACATTATACTTAGGTCTAGAAATTTCTATTTGTGCCCTGAAAAGTTTAGTAGGCAAAATGAACCTTATCACTAATAATTTGGCCAAAAAACAAAAAACTCAAATAATCATGCCTAGCTAATTTTGGCTCTTCAGCCATCATGAAAATAATCACACCTATTAATTCAAATAAATATTGATGCATGCTAGGGGAAAAAATGAAAAACAAAACCAGTAATAATTAATTATAAGACAATTTTTAAATTTTTCTTAGTGATTAATAACATATCTTAACTTTTTAATTGTTCATAGTATATGTTAATTAACTTCTTAAAATAAGTCTCAAAATTTGTGTTTAGATCAATATAATATATTGCATACATATATAATTAGACTCAAAATTTTTATTGGGGTTACTAGTTAATGTATCAAATGAAAAATTTACACATAATTAATTAACAATGTGAAATCCACATGCTTTGGTTAGATGATGATGCATGATACAACAAGAAATGATTTGGGAAATGCCATCTTTCGTTTCACATGAGACAAGTTATTCTTTGGATTCCAATTAATTAATCATGACCCTATGCTCATCATTTGTTTGTATGGTGGAACTATTTACAATACTACTTAGGCAGCAATGCATAGATATGGACCCTCTCGGATTGCCAGAGATTCGGAACATCATCAAAACAAAAAGGTTGCTTTGAGGTAATTAATACTGTTTTTCTCTTTTTCTTTGGTTAGTTACGGTTCATCTGTAATCTAGTGCTGTTGGATTTTTTTTTGTTGAAAGAAAAAGAGGTGTTGCGTATGGGGTTTTCTCAAAAAGAGTAGGTACCCTTTTATCTTTGTCTATACTACTTTCCGTTTCTAAGTTAAGTGACAATAATGCCACCAAGCCCATAGCGTCTCGTACCATGCATCCCTTCTATATAAACTTGTGGCCAAATCTATGGCCCTATCATATAATTATTAGATTTTATTTGTTGGCTAGCCAAATATTGAATTTAAACATGATATTTGGAAAAAAATTTAAATTATAAATAAGTTTTTATTATTTTATTATATTCAATAAGTTTATATATTTTTATTTTAAGTTAAAAAAATTTTTATGATTAATAGTTGATTAATTATCATTAATTAAAATATCACTTGTCATTTTAAGTCTAAGTGACATTGATATGAAAAATAAAAATGTCACATAGTAATCTCATCACATATTATGACATGATAACATGTCAGTATGTCAGATTAATATCACATAACATAAAATGATAAGTAATATTTTAATTAATAACAGTTAGTCGTTATAAGAGTTTATTTGAGTCAAAATAAAAATTTAAGGAGCTGATTGAACGTAATACAAGAATAAAAATTTATTTAATTTTTTAAAATAATTTAAGAGTTTTTTTAGGTATTATATTTGTCTTGAATCTAACATCTGCTCACTTATGTCAAAATCTTGATAATTATAAGAAAAAAAGAAAGAAATTAGTTGTCATATTTAATTTGATATCAAATGGAAGGAGCATGTGCTTTCTTTCATCTTTTGTCTTCATTTTAATATTTGTTTTTAAGACTTTATCAGAGCAAACGTATAGAAAATTAATCTCTGGACAAAAAAAAAAAAAAAGAAGAGTTTCCAGTAAATTAATGAAATGAAAGAAAGCACAGTTGTTGAAGAAAAACCAGTTTCTTAGAGTTTAGATCCATTTTATCCCAATTGACACATGACTGAACCTGAATAAAGCTCGAAGGATCATTTTTGATACAAAAAAGCAGCAAGAACCTTATAGAGAAATGAAGTCAAACATATACATATATACACCCAATTGACAAAGAGATCGTACCTTTGGTAGCTTGGCTAAACTCAGCTAGCTTCTGTAGAAAATAAAAAGCGCTTTCAGGTTTTATCTTGTTTTCCAGAAAAAGAAAGGAAGGCTATGCTCTGGTAGTGGAGGGAGGGGGGGCTTCCTTTTATGGAGAGGAGAGGGTGGATTTTGTTTTCTCCGCAGCAACAGAAGCTTTAATTTTCTTCAGGTTGTTGAGTTGATGAGGGAAGGAGTGTCTGGCCTTCTTTGGCAAGCTATATGTATTTCAAAGACTTGGGTAGCAGCTTAGGCACAGCACGTCCCTGTCTACTGCGTCCTGGTTCTTTGTGTCATTTTACCTTATTTATCTAATAGATTAGACATCACTAGGATTCATCTAAACAAAGAATAAAACATTTTCAATTATTTTTCTCCACGTTTCATCATCCATCTCCGCATACTAGGATGTAATATATTTCACAAAATACTTTAAAAAAAAACTCTTAAATTATTTCAAATAATTTAAATAAATTTTTATTCTTTTATTACGTTCAATTAAATCCATATACTTTTATTTTGAATTAAATAAATCTTTATATTTTTATTTTAAACCAAATTAACTCTTATGATTGATAGATGACTTAGTCAAAATGTCACTTATTATTTTATACTATATGATATTGATACGGTATGTTGAAATGTTATAATTGATTATGACATGATATTTTGAAATATCATAATTGATTATGACAAGACATATTAATATAATATGATAATATGACTATGTGACATTTTTCACCATCAATATCAATTTCATGTCAGTGCCATGTAAGTATAAAATATTAAGTGATATTTTAACTAATAAAAATTAATTAAATATTTGTTATAAAAGTCTATTTAACCAAAATAAAAATATAAAGACTTGATTAAATGTAATAAAAGAATAAAAGTTTATTTAAATTTTTTTAAATAGTTCAAGGACTTTTTCGAGTGTTATACCAATATATTTCTATCTCATAATTATTTCAACCCCACTTCAAGAATTTGATCCTTAATTTCTAATCAGGATAATTTATGAAAGTAGGATATTTGGTGTGAAAAAGGGTTGAAAAGAAATTGTAGGATTTATGAAATCGGACAGAGTTAGTTCCCTTTTTATATAACTTAAGCTTAACGAGCTTTCCCATGTATCGAAAAATAAAAATTTAAAACAGCATTCCAAATTAATTTTAGAAAATCAAATAATAGTGTTGTTATTGCTTTCTCCAAATTTCTATTTGCTTTCAAATTTTTTTAATATACTTTGGTAGTGAACCAAACCTAATATAAAGAGAGACAAGATTTGGTTTGAAAAGAAAATTAGAGCAATTGTCAAAACCTTTGCTTAGTTGCGACTCTATTTTCTAGCTCATTCATTCCTTGCTGCGGTTTGCACCACGAGTGCTAATGAATTCAACACGTGTTTTAAATGACATATGTCTTTCGGGTATACATACATATCAATTTGGAATGCAGGTTGAACAATTTATATTACAATATCGTGGAAATCGTGTGAAATCTTTGACCTTTTTGAAGGGAAATAAAAGGTTGGAAACTTTTGGAACCCTACATGTGAATTCAAGCCTTATATATTTTCTCTATCACAGAACAAGGATAGAATTTTCAACAATATATTTTATATTATATTACAACTATTCCTGAGAATGTCATCCATTATAATTCAACAATTTCTTTCTCATAAATCAAAACAAAAAAGCAAGAGAGAGAGAACTACGTGAGATACAGTGCAAAATGGTCCCTATAACACATTAATATATTTTCCTTGGAAAATTAAAAGAAAAGAAAGTTCCAGGGAAAGCAATCCACAAAGCAAGACCACTTTGTGGAGTTTCGATAGCTCAATATTTTGATTACCACAAAAGAGTGTGGTCCAATGAGACACGTGGAAGAATGAGAATTGGACAATGCCCCCTTTTTTTTCCCTATTCTTTTGTTTTCTATACTTTTTCTGCTGGCATGCAAGAGTTGATAGGTGGAAAAGCTATGGAAAATAGTGATAAAATTTTATGTATAAATAAGGTTACACAAATCCAAGATCTATCATAATAAGAATTTAGAACGCAAAATATACTGAATTTTTAATCTATGATTCAACAATAGAAATAATATTGACCAGATGACTGCTGGTCTTCAGTGCATTACGATCTTCTTTTTCTTTTCTTTGCAACTCTTTAATAGATAAGATCCTTATGTTTTTCGAATGACAAGAGAGGGGACTTGGTCTTTCCTTTTATATAATGAATCCCTAGTCCGACCCTTTATGGGAGGTAAGGTTTCCATATTTATTGTATTCATGTATTATTATTGGATACATGAACTGGTATTTTCATATATCACTATTGCATACATGAATCAGTAGATTCATATTCATGTATCTCTGCTAAATAAATGATGAGTAGATCTAATTATAGGATATAATTAATTGTCACTTTATCAAGACCAAGTAAGCTTAGTCTATTTTATAAAAGACAAAATAAATATAAATAATAGAAATCCATAATTCTTTATTGAGAAAATATAACAAATTGTAAGAATAAGAAATGACAGGCTGGAATCATGATGACAATTTGTCCACCTAACCTCCGAAAGGACAGTTTCGCTAAGGAATTGGATAGCATATGTGAAGGAGCAGCTAGTAATATTTGAGAAGAAAGAAAAATTTTGAGAAGAATGAAGAGTATGATTTTGAGGGCATGAATTAACACTTTTTTTAAAGTATATTTTCAATTTTCAGGATATAATAAAGTCCTTAACATAGTTATTAGAATTGTGAAAATGATAGTGTAAGAATGTTGTTTATATAATAAACGAACGTACATGTCTTTCAATGTAAATAGTCATTTATTTCATAAGATGACTATTCAAAAGTTGTTTCCTTTCAAAAAATGACTATTCAAAAGTTATTACCTTTCATAATACAACTATTCATAAAAATTATATTGAATAACCTTTCATAATACAACTATTAAAAAGTTATATTTAATAAGGTAATTATTTATAGGGGCATTTTTAAGAATAACCCTTAAAGATAAGATATTTTTAAAAATAATCCTCTTTATAATTTTAACTATTTTTAGCCAAGTTGAACAAAATTATCTTTAATGAAATTACACGCCATGTACAAAAATATGTTACACTCTATGATTAGGTTGTTACACGTCATATACAAAAACATGTGACACGTCATGGTTAGTTGTTACATGGTATGTTGAAAAAAAATACTATTGTTACACACCATGTACAAAAACATATTACATGTCATAGTTAGGTTGTTACATGTCGTATTGAAAAAAATACTGTTATTACACGCTATGTATAAAAACATATTGCACGCCATGGTTAAAAAATGTTATTACATGCCATGTTGAAAAAAAATATTGTTGTTACACACCATATTGAAAACATATTGTTGTTACACGTTATATTCAAAAATATTTTGTTATACTTTAATACCTAAAGTTGTTGTTATTTACAAACCTAAACTTCAAATCCTCTTAACTCTTTTCATTTCTTTTTTTTTTTTTATAATTTGGCACCGATTAAAGTGTTTCTAACATGTTTTCATAAATCAAAACACAAATTTTCTTATTTAAAACACCTATTTCAACTAACAATCAAAAAAAAATTTCTTTGAAAATCTAGGTTTATAAATTTCAAATTCTTAAGTTTATTGGTGTCTAAATCCCAAATTGATCCAATCAAAAGCTATTTTAAATATCAGTGATCATTTCTATAGTTTTAGTTTTATCCAAAATACCTAAAAATCAAATTCTTCAAATAGCCACCCACCCAAGCACATCAAAACCATCACTTGGTGTCTTGAAAACGTAGGAAAGAGAAATCTAAAAGCGCGGGAGAAAGAAATCGGGAACATACCAGATGAATTCTGAAGAAAGAAATTGATAAAATTAGAGAGAGTGGGATGGTGAGAGAGAGAAATCAAAAGCACAAATGGAGAGAAATTGTAATGAATGCTTTAATTTATTTAAAATAGTTACACGGGGTATTTTTATCAAGTCATGGCTAAATATGGCTAAAAACATTTAAATTTATTTTGATGTTTATTTTTGAAATGTTCTTATCAAGAAAGGTTATTTCTCATAATTTTCTCTTATTTATAACTTTTTAGTCACAACTTTTGATTAATAAGACCAATAGTAACAAATTATCTAACAACTAGTTGAAGTTGAGAATCAATTAGCCTTTCTTTCATCCACTTTGTATATTAAAGAAAGAAATTGAACATGAAGACAATGACTGTGTGATGTGGTGTTGTCTTTTACCATATCTTTGACAACTGTTGAAAAATATATTAAAGATAAATTTATTCTAAAAATATTTATCTCGATTTGTAGCTCAACAGAATGACAAAACACAATCGAAATTTGCAGCTACGAAGTTGAAGTATTATGTTTTTAATTTGAACAATGTTTGTTTGTTAATTAGGAGCAGAAACAAGGAATGGAAATCCTCTATCCTTTAAAGGTGTCCCATTCTGTGCTTTGTTCACAAAAACTTACTAGAAGTAAAAGATTTCCATTTAGAAACAAAATAGATTTATTCAAGTAAATGAATCCTTTTACCGTTTAATGACCAAATAAATGAACTATTACTGTACACATTTATAGAACGATTTACCCTTTTAAAGGTTTTTTATTCAATTAGTTAGTTTTTTGAGTTTTTCTTTCCTAATTTTAATGCTAGTATAAAAGTGTTAGCTTTATCAGGTTTAAAATTATTATAATTTTGAAATGACAAAAGTGATCAAAATTGCTTCAATGATCTTTGAGCTTCTTTGAGTGATCTTTGAACTTGTTTGAATGATTTTTGAAGATGTTTGAAAATTTTTTTGAACTTAATTTATTAATGTTAATGTAAAGCCCGACCTTATAAAATACTATTCATGACATACATGTGATGATAGCATGATTGCATGCTAGGAGAGTCCAGAAAAATTTACAAAAGTCGGTATTGTACCTAGAGGTACAATAAAGTTTATTTAATCCTCGAACTAGATCACATAGGAATTTTAAGGTGAGATTAAGAGTTTCACAGTTCATGGATGACTTAAAATGGTAATTTGGAGTTTGAGGATCAATTTGGAGTCAAATAGGAATTTTCACTAACTAGGGGTAAAATGGTCATTTGCCACCTGGGGACAAAATGAGAATTTTAGAAAAGAATTTTTTGGCCCCATTTGACTTATTGGAGTATGATTTGAGGTTTAGAAGTGAAAAATTTTAATTTCGGTATAATTTGGAGTATAGGGGTAAAATGATAATTTTGCTACCTCAGGGGCAAAATTGTAATTTTCCACCACCAGGATATTTTTCCAGCACATGGTCTTCCTTTATCTTCATCTTTGACCCTTTGACTAAACATGTGGTGGAGATAAAATGTTTAAATTTTTAAAATTTTAAAAATGGACAAATTAGAAAATGCCATGTGTCAAGCTTAGGATATTTTATTATTTAACTTAAAAATCAGCACAAATCAGCCCATTATTCCCCAAATATTCGGCCAAGCAAGGAAGAGAGGGAAAGAAAGGAAAAACAAAACCTAGGTGAGGAATTTCAAGAGAAAAAGTGTGGAAAATCAAGGGAAACAAGTGAAAAAGGTAAGATTTTTCAACTTAAGCTTGAAATCTATTTTCCTTAAGCATTTCTCTTCATTTTCCATGCTTAAATTGCATGTTTTTATGATGAATTGTTGGCTGATCAAAATGGGTTAGGAGAGAGAAAGTTATTGGATTTATTTGATTTTAATTTATGTTAGTATTTTTGAGAAAAAAATGACCAAAATACCCTTATGTGGCGAAAATTTTATTTTGATTGTTTTTGATCTAAAATAGTGTATATTCTCTAAAAACTTGATATTTAACAACGATTGCTCAAGGGAATAGAGAAACTGATATGTAAGCCTTGCGGGGTTTCGGTTGGCATTCCGGATAATGAGTGTTAATCGAGACGTCGCGACGATTGTCATGGGCCTGAGGGAGGTTCCGGGTCGTGACAATTCTATTAGTATCAGAGCTTTTGGTTTTAAAGATAAGAGTTTTTGGTTTTAAAGTGGTTTGAAAAATTTACAGTATCAGTGTGGCCCCGGATTAAGTTAGGTTAGGTTGAATAGAATGCATGCATTTTCATATAGAGCCTAAGGTTCCCTAAGCTTGCTCGTTTTCTCTTATAGATTATTATGCCTCCTCGACTTGAACGCCCACCTCTCACTAGATCGGTTGGGAGGGGAAAAGGTCGTTCCCAACATCGTCAGCTAGATGCAGTAGGGGAAGAATCGGCTGCATCTACCATTCGGGCAGCACCTGCTGCTGAGCAGGCCGATAGTCCTCCACATCCTCCATCTCCTCTGCCACCTACGGGTATTCCCACCATGCCTACTAAGGCAGCACAAGCATTGGCAGCTTTCTTTGCCGCAATGGCTGATCAAGCTCAAACTGATCAAGTTCCACCTGTAGTGCGTCCAGCTACTCCTTTAGTTTCACCACCAGTACAGGATGTATCCATTTCCAAGAAGCTGAAGGAGGCTAGGCAATTGGGTTGTGTATCTTTCACGGGTGAGTTGGATGCCATTGTGGCAAAGGACTGGATTAATCAAGTTTCAGAGACTCTCTCTGATATGGGATTAGACGACGACATGAAGTTGATGGTGGCTACGAGATTATTAGAGAAGAGGGCTCGTACTTGGTGGAATTCGGTGAAGTCCCGTTTCGCTACTCCTCAGACATGGTCCGATTTTTTCAAGGAGTTCGATGGTCAGTATTTCACTTATTTCCATCAGAAAGAAAAGAAAAGAGAATTTCTGAGTTTGAAACAGGGAAATCTAACTGTAGAGGAGTACGAGACTCGTTTTAACGAGTTGATGTTATATGTGCCGGATATGGTGAAATCTGAGCAGGATCAGGCCAGCTATTTCGAGGAAGAGCTCCGTAATGAGATTAGAGAGCGAATGACAGTGATTGGTAGGGAGCCACATAAGGAGGTGGTACAGATGGCTTTACAGGCTGAGAAGCTCGCGACTGAGAATAGGAGGATTCGGACTGAATTTGCAAAAAAGAGGAATCTTGGTATGTCTTCTAGTCAGCCAGTAAAAAGAGGCAAGGATTCAGCGACTTCAGAGAGCACTACTTCTGTTTTTGTGACATTTCCTCGACCTCCATTTCCACCATCACAGCAGAGACCTTCGAGGTTTAGCAAATTTGCTATGACTGGTTCTGGGAAGAGTTCCAGAGGTTCTGACAGATGCAAAAATTGTGGCAATTATCATAATGGGCTATGTAGAGGGTCAACAAAATGTTTCCAATGTGGACAGACAGGACATATTAGGAGTAATTACTCACGGTTAGGACGAGCCACTGTAGCTGCATCATCTCCACCAGCTCGTACTGATATACAGAGGAAAAATTCTTTTGGGATACCACCGAGACAGGGAGTAGCCATACGGTCCGGTGTGGAGAGTAATACCCCGACACATCCACCTTTGAGACCACAGACTCTTACCGCGACAAGAGTTTTTGCTGTGACAGAAGATGAGGCACGGGTCTGACCTGAAGCAGTGACAGGTACTATGTCTTTATTTGATAAAGATGCTTATGTTTTGATAGATTCTGGCTCAGATGGATCTTATGTGAGTACGACATTTGCATCAATTGCTGATAGAAACCTATCACCATTAGAGGGAGAAATTATAGTGCATACCCCTCTAGGAGAACAGTTGATTAGAAATACTTGTTATAGAGACTGTGGGGTAACGGTAGGTGAGGAAGAATTTAAGGGTGACTTAATTCCTCTAGAGATCTTGGATTTTGATTTAATATTGGGTATGGACTGGTTAACTGCACATCGGGCGAACGTGGATTGTTTTCGAAAAGAAGTTGTTCTTCGAAATTCGGAGGGAGCAGAGATTGTGTTTGTAGAGGAACGTCGAGTGTTACCATCATGTGTAATCTCGGCCATCAAAGCTTCGAAATGAGTGCAAAAAGGGTATCCGGCTTATTTGGCATACGTGATCGATACTTCAAAGGGGGAACCTAAGTTAGAGGATGTCCCAATAGTAAGTGAGTTTCCTAATATTTTTCCTGATGATTTACCGGGACTACCTCCTAATCAAGAGCTTGAGTTCCCCATTGATTTACTTCCGGGTACCGCACCTATTTCTATTCCTCCATATAGAATGGCTCCAGCAGAGTTGAAGGAACTGAAAGTCCAGTTGCAAGATTTGGTGGATAAAGGTTTCATTCGCCCTAGCATTTCTCCTTGGGGAGCACCAGTCCTATTTGTAAAGAAGAAGGATGACACTCTTCGATTGTGTATCGATTATCGTCAGCTGAACCGAGTGACCATCAAGAATAAATACCCTTTACCCCAGATAGATGATCTTTTTGATTAATTACGAGGTGCTATGGTATTCTCTAAGATTGATTTGAGATCTGGGTACTATCAGTCGAGGATTAAGGAGCAGGATGTACCCAAGACTGCCTTCAGGACGCGTTATGGGCATTATGAGTTTCTAGTGATGTCGTTTGGTTTGACTAATGCCCCGACAGTTTTTATGGATCTTATGAACAGGGTGTTCCATCCATACTTGGATAAGTTTGTGATAGTATTCATCGATGACATCCTGGTTTATTCGAAGAATGATGATGAACATGCTGCCCATTTGCGCATTGTGTTGCAAACTTTGCGCGAGAGACAACTCTATGCCAATTTCTCTAAATGTGAATTCTGGTTGAAGGAAGTGGTTTTCTTGGGACATGTGGTGTCCGGAGCTGAAATTTATGTCAATCCCAAGAAAATTGAGGCAATCTTACAATGGGAGCAACAGAGAACGGTAATTGAGATTCGTAGTTTCTTTGGCTTAGTCGGTTATTATCGGAGATTTGTTCAGGGATTTTCTTTGATAGCAGCTCCTCTGACTCGTTTGACTCGTAAAGGAGTTAAGTTTGAGTGGGATGATGTTTGTGAGAATCGATTTCAGGAGCTAAAGAACCGGTTAACCTCCGCTCCTGTTTTAACACTTCCTGTTAGTGGAAAAGAATTTGTGGTATATACCGATGCATCTAAGTTGGGATTAGGGTGTGTGTTGATGCAGGACGAGAAGGTAATAGCTTATGCTTCCGAACAGTTAAAGAAGCACAAGACGAATTACCCTACTCACGACTTGGAGTTAGCAGTAGTAGTCTTTGCATTGAAAATTTGGAGACATTATTTATATGGTGAGCGTTGCCGAATTTTTACTGATCATAAGAGTTTGAAGTATTTGCTCACCTAGAAAGAGCTTAACTTGAGACAGAGACGATGGTTAGAGTTGATTAAGGATTATGACTTAGTGATTGATTATCATCCGGGAAAAGCAAATGTTGTAGCGGATGCCTTAAGTCGTAAATCCTCATCGTCGTTAGCAACACTTCAGAGTTCTTATTTTTCGATGTTACTTGAGATGAAATCTCTAGGGATCCAGTTGAATAATGGTGAGGATGGAACCCTACTTGCTAGCTTCGTCGTGAGACCTTCATTGTTGAATCAGATAAGAGAATTGCAGAAATCTGATGATTGGTTGAAGCAGGAAGTTCAAAAGCTGCAAGATGGAGAAGCTAGTGAGTTTAGACTCAGCGATGATGGTACTTTGATGCTTAGAGACTGAATTTGTGTCCCTAAGGATGATCAGTTGAGACGAGCTATTTTGGAGGAAGCTCATTCTTCCGCCTACGCTTTACATCCCGAAAGCACCAAGATGTATCAGACTATTAAAGAAAGTTATTGGTGGCCGGGTATGAAACGAGACATAGCAGAGTTTGTAGCGAAATGTCTCACATGCCAACAGATCAAGGCGGAGCATCAAAAATCGTCAGGTACTCTTCAGCCTTTACCAATTCCTGAATGGAAGTGGGAACACGTGACTATGGACTTTGTATTGGGTTTACCGTAGACACAAAGTGGGAAGGATGCTATTTTGGTGATTGTGGATAGATTGACTAAGTCCGCCCATTTCTTGGCTATCCATAGCACGTATTCTATTGAGAGGCTGGCAAGACTTTATATAGATGAGATTGTGAGATTACACGGAGTCCCAGTTTCTATTGTGTCAGATCGAGACCTTCGATTTACTTCTCGATTTTGGTCGAAATTTCAGGAAGCTCTTGGAACTAAATTGAGATTTAGTACTACCTTTCATCCACAGATAAATGGTCAATCTGAGAGAACTATTCAAACATTAGAGGATATGTTACGGGCTTGTGTCATTGACTTTATCGGGAGTTGGGACAGACACTTGCCATTGGTGGAGTTTGCTTATAATAACAGTTTTCAGTCTAGTATTAGGATGGCACCATACGAGGCTTTGTATGGAAGGAAATGCCGAACTCAGCTCTGTTGGGATGAAGTAGGTGAGAGGAAATTGGTGAATGTGGAATTGATTGATTTGACAAACGATAAGGTCAAAGTTATCCGAGAGCGATTAAAGACAGCTCAAGATAGGTAGAAGAATTATTTGGATAAACGAAGGAAAGATTTGGAGTTTGAAGTCAACGATAAAGTTTTTCTTAAGGTTTCTCCTTGAAAAGGTAATAATTTAAAATTTTCAAGTATTAAATCTTATTTGATTATACTATTGTGATAATTTGTGGTATTTATTGGATGATGAAAGGTGTGATTCGATTCGCGAAGAGGGGAAAGCTCAATCCAAGATACATTGGACCCTTTCGTATCATTGAAAGGATTGGGCCAGTGGCTTACAGACTTGAATTACCCTCAGAGTTAGATCGGATTCATAATGTCTTCCACGTCTCGATGTTGAAAAAGTATGTTCCCGATCCCTCTCACATTTTAGAGACACCTCCCATTGAGTTGCATGAGGATTTAAAGTTCGAGGTGCAGCGTGTACGTATTCTAGATATAAAGGATCGAGTGCTAAGGAACAAGAGCATTCCAATGGTGAAAGTATTGTGGAAGAATGCTCGAATGGAGGAGATGACGTGGCAAGTCGAGAGCCAGATGAGAAACCAATATCCACATCTTTTCTTCGAATCCGGTAAATGAAATTTTGAGGTCAAAATTTTATTTTAAGGGGGGTAGTGCTGTAAAGCCCGACCTTATAAAATACTATTCATGACATACATGTGATGATAGCATGATTGCATGCTAAGAGAGTCTCGAAAAATTTACAAAAGTCGGTATTGTACCTAGAGGTACAATAAAGTTTATTTAATCCTCGAACTAAATCAAATAGGAATTTTAAGGTGAGATTAAGAGTTTCACAGTTCATGGATGACTTAAAATGGTAATTTGGAGTTTGAGGATCAATTTGGAGTCAAATCGGAAGTTTCACTAACTAGGGGCAAAATGGTCATTTACCACCTGGGGACAAAATGGGAATTTTAGAAAAGAATTTTTTGGCCCCATTTGACTTATTGGAGTATAATTTGACTTATTGGAGTATGATTTGAGGTTTAGAAGTGAAACATTTTAATTTCGGTACAATTTGGAGTATAGGGGTAAAATGGTAATTTTACCACCTCAGGGGCAAAATTGTAATTTTCCACCACCAGGATATTTTTCCAGCACATGGTCTTCCTTTATCTTCATCTTTGACCCTTGACTAAACATGTGGTGGAGATAAAATGTTTAAATTTTTAAAATTTTAAAAATAGACCAATTAGAAAATGCCATGTGTCAAGCTTAGGATATTTTATTATTTAACTTAAAAATCAGCACAAATCAGCCCATTATTCCCCAAATATTCGGCCAAGCAAGGAAGAGAGGGAAAGAAAGGAAAAACAAAACCTAGGTGAGGAATTTCAAGAGAAAAAGTGTGGAAAATCAAGGAAAACAAGTGAAAAAGGTAGGATTTTTCAACTTAAGCTTGAAATCTATTTTCCTTAAGCATTTCTCTTCATTTTCCATGCTTAAATTGCATGTTTTTATGATGAATTGTTGGCTGATCAAAATGGGTTAGGAGAGAGAAAGTTGTTGGATTTATTTGATTTTAATTTATGTTAGTGTTTTTAGTTAGTTTAGCATATTTAGAAACAAAACAACAAGAAAAGAATTTATTTTCTCCCACAACCATTAATGGCTGAATTTACCATGTATTGAGTGAGGATGAGTTTGATTTTTATTCTAGTAGAATTGGTTAAGAAATGATGAATTATGAGCCTAGAAAAATAATGGGAATTTTCGGAGGAAAAATACGAATTTTTACCCACTAGGGGTATTTTTCGTAATTTACTATCGAGACTAATAATTTGCACCACACTGAGGGACATTAAGTTAATTTGGGTGCAATTGAGATATAGAAACTGAAAAGAATTAAATTGGAGTTTAAACGGACGCGTTAGGAATTTAATCGGGTGATAAGACGAATTAGGCCAATACTGAGTTTAAATAGTTACCAGTGCATTTTTGCATTCCATATCATGCATTGGTAGTCGAAATTAGTTTAATTTTGATTTAGTACCAACTTGGTGAAATTCTGGATTTTGTACTGTGTCAAGGTGGTGAGTCCTCCGATAAAGGTAAGGAAATTGCATCCGAGGACCAGTAGACAGAGTGCTTCAAAAGTCTGCATTCTAAACATTGTGAGTAAACTTACTATCATTTTAATTATCTAGGGTGGTTTTTAAATGATTTCATGAATTCTATGAAAAAAGAAATTTAAAAAGGTAAATTTTCATGTTTTATGAATAAATGTGTTTCAATGAAATTAAATTATAAATTGTTTTGAAATTAATAGTGATTTTGAAAAATAGAGTACACGGAGACTGTTAATTGTGGCAATTTGATTGTTTAAATTAACTGGCTTATGATAAATCGAGCATGATTGGCTAGTTGGCAATTGTATTGAAATGCGAATTGTTTGGTTACCTTGAAAAACTGTGAATTACAAAATTGTCATATCATGTTATTGAGTTTTATTATATGGTGGATTATATATTAATTAATCACTGCAGTAGGGGGTTTTTGTGGACCAGCCTTTTAGAGGGGCACGGTAAACCCCATTATATTCTTACCTCAAACGGAAAGGCGCGTAGGGTATCTCCTGGGGTAAAGTTTAGGGTTCACTTCACACTAAACCACCACGTGAGGGGGAACTCAGCCAACGCCAAGGAACGGCTATGTTTTCAAAACAAAAACATGATTTATGTGAAATGTGAATTTTAATAGCCTTGGCGGTCTCGGTAGGATGCCTCGGCCAAGGTGTCCCCGAGAATGGATTTATGGCACAAGCCTAGATTTTTATGAGATTCATAAGCCTTTTTACGTGTTTTGAACAAAATGTGTTCTAATGCTATAACCCAGTTTATGATGATTTACTTTATTATCTCCATGTACTCAACTCTAGATGTTTATGATGATGTATGTTTACTCATTGGGATTTTATAATCTCACCACCCTCCTTTCCACCTATTTCAGGTTCAGTATAGACTGTAGATAGCTGATCTCATCGAGGAGTACCATTGGATCTGCATTTTTCAAACCGTAGATTCACAGTCCTCTTTACTTTTGTTTATTCGGGGGCCCTCTTGTTATTGTAAATTAAATTAAATATTTTGGCTTACTGTATTTCAGTATGTATAAATTTATTTAGCTTTTATGCTATAAAAATTATTCACGTATAACTCTATAAATATTGTTTTATAAGAAAATAGAATATTTCCCTTAATATTTCTTTTATTTTCTTATTATATTCAAATAATCGTAATTTCGTTTTAAATGAAGATTTTAAACTTTTAAACTCATTTTGAATATGAATTATGTATTTTGTACTTGTATATTACGTTTTAGCCAGTTTCGAAATTTTTGAGAAAAAAAATGACCAAAATACCCCTGTGTGGCGAAAATTTTATTTTGATTGTTTTTGATCTAAAATAGTGTATATTCCCTAAAAACTTGATATTTAACAACGATTGCTCAAGGGAACAGAGAAACTGATATGTAAGCCTTGCGAGGTTTCAGTTGGCATTCCAGATAATGAGTGTTAATCGAGACGTCGCGGCGATTGTCATGGGCCTGAGGGAGGTTCCGGGTCATGACAGTTAAAAACTCTCATACATTTTCTTTTGGAGTGCATAAGTGTTTCTATGTGAAAAATAATCAAAATTGTTTAAATGATCTTTGAACTTGTTTGAATAATTTTTAAAGTTGTTTGAATGAGTTTTTGAACTTGTTTGAATAGTTTTTAAACTTTTTTAAATAAGTTTTGAAGTGCCTAAGTGTTTCCATGTGAAAAGTTTCAAAATTACTTGAATGAGTTTTGAAAATTGCTTTAATGATATTTGAACTTGTTTGAATAGCTTTTAAACTTGTTTAAATTAGTTTTAAACCTTCCTTGCTTTTGATTTTGAAATGTCTAAGTATTTGGCATCAAATTGGGTTTAAAAAGAAGAATTTTCTATGTTTTAAACCACAAGTATCAATACTTTGGTCAAA
The DNA here is from genome assembly GCF_053813885.1 of Theobroma cacao. Taxonomy (NCBI): domain Eukaryota; kingdom Viridiplantae; phylum Streptophyta; class Magnoliopsida; order Malvales; family Malvaceae; genus Theobroma; species Theobroma cacao. Next base: position 12,648,116 of record NC_142646.1, read on the forward strand.
AGCATCGATACATTTAAAATATAATGGTTTTGCCCAAAATGTATGGATACATTCCAAAATGTATCGATACATTTGGTCCAGAACTAGCTGTTACACACGAAAATTAAAGGTAAAACGGCTATTTTCTTCACCAAACTTTCTCTAACGGCTCCAAAGCTTCTCCAACTATGAAAAAGACTCCTCCAACACATTTACAAGGTTAGAAGAGTGGAGAAAAAACATTATTTGATCAAGAATCAAATTATATGAAGAAAAAGAAGAAAAAAAAGAAAGAAACCAATCTAAAGCAAGCAATTCATATTCTTCCACCAAGCTTTTAAGCTTTCTTGTGCTATAATTCCTTTGTGTCTTCATTCCTATCTTTTGTAATCATTTTTATACTCATCACACTCTTCCTATATTGTACTTACTTAGCAAAACCCACTTTCTAGAGGTATCTTTGTTATTCAATTGTAAGAGAGAAAAGGTCGTGCCTTAACCTTTAAAGGCATTGTGAAGGTTGTGCTTGATCCATAAAAGGCATTGTATTGAGAGGTTGTGTTTGATCCTTGAAAGACATTGTAAAGGTTATATTTGAGCCTTAAAAAGTATTTTCCATAGTGGATTTAAAATTCCTTAGTGAGCTAAGGGAGACGACATAGGCAAGGAAGTCGAACCTCTATAAAAATAGTGTCTTCTTTTTTTATTTTTCATTTCTTGAATTTACGCATTTACATTAAAGAATTTATCAAATATGTTCTTAACTTGTTTATTCCTTAATTTACTCTTCAAATTATTATTGACACACTTTGACAGAAAAACGAATTTATGAAAATTATTTCTAGCTTGATTTGATTGGAAGCTTGTGAAAATTTTACACTAGTGCATTTTGCCTTAAAGAGTTTGAAAATTATTTTCAACTTGTTTGGTCATTACTTTGCTTAAATTACTTTTGACATGTTTTAAAGTGAAAAGAAATTTGAGAAACTTGTTTTCAAACTCGCCTTCATAAAAAATTTAAATTTGTTGAAAAGAATTATTAAAAATCCAATTCACCCCCCTCTTGGATATTTTTCTCATTGTTATAAAGCCAATACTTCTAACAAAAAGGTTGGATCTTTCTGTACATAATTCATTCAAGTGAAATAAAATTCACCTTGAGAATAATTCTTTCTCAATTATTATCTCTTTTACATGATATCAAAGCTATCATCTAAGGTTTCACAAGATCAAAATTCTGTTTCTTTTTTGAATTCTATTTGATTGATTCTTAATTCAATTCAATTCAAGAATTGTACTCATGGCAATCTAAAGCTTCACCTCTTAAAGTTTTGTATGCTTTTCCTTATTTACTCCATCATTCAGACAATCATGGTTCAGTAATCATTGCACCAAAACTCAATTCAAGTAATTATTCTTCATGGAGTCGTTCCTTTACTTTGGCTCTTTCAATCCACAACAAAACAAGATTCATCAATGGCTTAATTGCTCCACTTAACCCTTTTGACAAGTTATACGTGGCATGGGCAAGGTTTAACAACCTTATAGTGGCTTGGTTGTTAGATTCTCACTCTTCAAATAGTCTCCATTGTGTTTTACATGAATAATGAAACTCTTATTTGAGACATTCTCAACAGAAAGTTTGCACAACTAGATGATGTGAAAGTTTATAACCTATAATATTCTTTATGCAGTATTTCTCAAGGTACTCGATCTAAGGGCATCTATTTTATTGAATTTAATTCAATTTAGGAGGAAGTAAAGAACTTTAGATCTATGCCTTATTGTGAATGTGGCAACTGTAATCATAAGTGTTTTCAGAATTATATTGATAAGCATAAGATGTAACACCCCTAATTTTCGACGTAAACTAAGTTAACTAAGAATGATTTATGAACCATATTATGTCTTGAGGATTTTCAAGGATAGATTAAATATGATAAGTGTATGAAGCCTATGTTATGACACTTAGGCTATTTTTATGAGAAGTGATGAATGGATATTAAAGTTTGAGATTTTAATATAAGTTTTTTGTGATATTTGAAGATATGTGTACATGGGTTTAAGTTATATGAATCATTTGAAATGTGATATTAACAGGAAATGATTTTGAGGTGTTGAAGGTGCTAGGAACAGCATGATTAGAGCATCAACGCAGCAGAATAAAAAAAAAAAAACCATGCCTCCTACCTTTGGACATCTTGGTTGTTTAATGCAAAGTTATGTACCACATAAAATCAGAAAAAGAATGTACCTTTCCAAGTGATATCGTAATCAAATGGATTTCTTTTGGTGATAAAACATGAACACCTTTGGTCTGAAATAATCCCAGCCACTCAATCGCTTGGCCTCCAATGATGCACACACGATTGTAACAGATCCTTCTCAAGGAGAAAGCTTTATGCCACAGGCTTGTGCTAGCAAGTGGACAACGATTTGTCATCTTTTCTTCTTTGATTTCCAACAAAGAATCAAAGGAGAAGTTTTTCAAAAAAAAAAAAAAACTTCTCAAGAATGGCAGCACTCAAGAGAAAAATCCCTTTTTTTTTGTTTCCTTCTCCTTTCTTAGAAAAAAAGAGTGGCTATAACGTGATATTTATATCTAGGTTTAACTTATTAAAATTTGCAAAATAAGTCCTTAATAGTATAACAATTATAATATTTAACCAATACCTAATTAAACTCTTTTAATTAGGTCCTTAGTAGTTAAAACCTAGAATTTGATTTAAGTCTAACTTAAATCATCACACTCTTAATTTAATCTAAATTGAAACCTTTGTGTGTGACCCATTAGGTTCCTAACATGTTGGCAATGGAATTGAATTATAATATTATTAATTAATTAATTTAAATGAATCATATTCAATTTTAAATTAACTAATTCAATTCTATAGACCATGATTGGCATCTAGCAATGCATCATAGCCACCCAATTACAGTTTTTCAGTGTAATTCATTCCTTCATCATATATCCCGAAGATGATAAGAGCTTGGTGCAGTGCCTACTCTTATTGATCTCTATATTTGTTCTTGCAGTTAGATCATTAGCTTTATGGAAACTTATGAAACTCATTTCATAATCTCCTAATTGCCTTGGCCAAAGATTTGATTAAGATAATGTTAACCAAGAACTAATGAGATATTTCCCCTTGAATCACTTGGGGTGATGATTCCTATCTTGATCACTCATTTGCCTTCATATGTTTCATACTATACTAAAAAACATCATGTTTTGGCATCCTTGATTAAGCACCCATAAGGATGAAATCAAAACATAGTACTCCACATACAAGACAACCTAGTGTTTCAAGTCTAAGGAGTAGTTACACAACTGACACATGAGAAGTATTGTATAGACACTTGAGTGAGGTACCAAATGCACTTCTCATGGCGGGTCATGTTCAGTGAACTCGCTCTCCCATGACAAGCACCCACATGCTAGTTCCAAGTATCTCTATACTTCAACCTATGAGAACGATTGCTTACTTCACAAATAAGGAACATAACATGTGACAATCTTTGAGAATTATTGATGCCCTATCTCAATAATACAATGATCAAGAACTTTTAGGAACAATGCTTTAATGCATAAGAATCTCATAATTGTATCCCAATACAATTCCTTTGCAAGGCATATATAGTTCCATGGGCTTTATCTACATAAATACAAAAAGTAATTAAATTACAAACTTATGGATAAAGAACTACCTCAATGTTATTATGAATAACAAAATGTCATACATGAATATCTCAAAATTGCAATTCCCATACAACCACAGATTGGCTTGTAGGGCTTATACTAACAGAAGGTTGGATTTTTTTTAAAGTTTGGAAACTGAAAATCTACCCACAGGGGAGAATGCATCGATACATTCCCTAATGTATCGATATATTCTTGGTAGAATGAACAATGTAAGGCAAACAGGAGGTTTTCTATCAATACATTTAACAATGTATCGATGGATTTGATGGGGGATAAACCTTTATTGATACATTGTCTAAATGCATCAATAGATTTGAAGCAAAGAGCACCCAGGGGAAAAAGTATAGATACATTCCCCATGTATTGATTCATTTTGGGCAGTGAGCATTTTACTACATTTCTATCGGTACATTAGGAAATGTATTAATAGATTTAGATGAAATTGGTGCAAATGTATTGATACATTCCCATATGTATCAATACATCCTTGGGCATGGGAAAAAATAAAAATGGTTTTGGACTATCTGCCCATTATAAAACAAACCCTAAACCTTTTTTTTTTTCTCTCTCTCTCTCTCTCTCTCTCTACCACTCCAAAAACCCTAAATGCTAAATAGATTTTTAGAGCCATTTAGAGTAGATTGGAGCTTGGGAAATGCCTTTAGAGGAAAGATTAAGCCTTTTTACCAATTGATTTTCAATTTAATCGGTAAATAACCAAGAAATTCAATTTATTCTAGCTGTGGTTAGTCCCCCTCAATTACTTGCAATTTTGGAGGTTAGATTTGTGCAACCCAGCTTCTAAGGTATGGGTTTATCTCATTGTTGAAGATTTTGAACTTTTATGTTGGATTACTAAGAATTTAGTTATTTATGAAAAGTTAGGTATTCTCAAAAGTCGAGAATTTAATTATATTTTGATGTTTTGATGTGTTCTAAGAGGGAAATTGAGCTATTTGACTCATTGACGAGCTAGAGAACGATTGGAGGCTGAAGTTGAGCTTGGTGGTGGGAGTACCTTCGATTGTCATTGTGAGTGGGTTTAATTAAAATGCATGTGATGTATGACGCCTTGATAAAGGCAATACTATGGTACTAGATTAAAAATTTATGTATGTATATATAATTGCCTAGAGGAAAGTGTCTATGCTAGAGAACAAAAACATATGTGACTATATGCTATGTTGTGTGCCTTAATGCAAGCCACATAGTGGCCTATGTTGTGTGAGCCTAAACTAGGAAGTCTAAAGGATATGATGAACGTCTAGGAGTAAATTACTCTAGACAATTAAACCTTGGTGGATTATGAATACTTAATGCTTTAGAGAATTAAAGGCACCTAGATGAGATATCAAGTTAGAGATGTATAAAGCTCATTAAGGAAAATCTCTTATGTGCGTTGTGGTCTATGTGATACCCAAGGCATGATGGCCTTGATTTGGGGCTTTACATTCATCCGATGGATGGATTACAGATGTTGATTTGATTCGAGGTTGAGTGGCGTTTTATTTCGTGTGACTTTGTTTTGTCCTACAAGGATAATGGTAACTAAGGATGATAGTACTAATCTCGCCTGTGTTTCCCACCTGCAGTGCTTTGACGCCACCCATCTGAGATTGCTCCGAGTGATGTCATATGTTGGGAGATTACTCTGGATGATTACTTTTATTCTCTGCCTGTTGCTTTGACACGCACGTGATTTGATTCTTCGCTAGTGGCTTAGCCTTGAGTGTATTTGACTTTGTCGGTTGGCCATCATGTGTGATTTGATGATGTCTAAAAAGACCACTCTAAGATTTGATTTGAGACATGGATGATGTGACATAGCCTAGGAGAGGCGAAGATAGATTTGAGCTTATATGACTCCCCAACAATTAATCTGCGCTTGTGGGGAATAACTTTGAATAGCTTTAAAGATAAGCTTAGTTGATATGTACTACTTATTGAGAGATCATAGGGATGACTGATATGACCTTAATATTGGAGATGCTTGTTAGAGCAGTTTGTTAACATTGATAATGCTATATGTGTGTACATGTATGTGTGCGTGTGTATGTTATTTATCTACGCCCCTCACTAAGTATTAGATGACTCACCCATTTTTGTACCGTGTGCGAATAAATAGGCCACTGCACAGTGCGTGGCAAAGGTCGTCCATTGACAAACCAATTTTGGCATCCGGTAGGTCCCCACACCATTTTGGTCACTTTGCTGAGTTTGTCACAAGTTTCCACACTCGATATAGTTGTTATGTTTGTAAGCACGACATGCCATTTAAATTTGTGTAAATGTCATAAAGTATGAACCCGTTTGATGGCCAATGTATAGCCTTATGGATATCACGTATGAACTATGTGCCAAAGGCAACATTTATGTATTTAAATTCAAATATTATATGAAATTATGGAATTGAAAACCTTTGAGTGCATGTGTTCAATTTGAAACCTAGGCTTGCTCAGACCTCGCGGGCTCCCCCTGCCGAGCTCATGTGCCAGTAATAGATCCACTGGTTTAGGTCGTGACATAAAAATATAATATTTTCAAATTTCTTAATGGCTTAAATGAATCATATTATGCCCTCCCCTACACTAGATGAAGCTAATAACCTTCTTCTTAGGTTGGAATCTCAACGAAATATTCATGTTTAGTCTTATCCATTTATTGAAACTACTTATAGAAAACCTAGAAACAATTATGTTTTTTGTACTTATTGTGGCAAGAAAGGTCATTATAAGGAGAAATGTTATAGGTTGATAGGTTTTTCACTAGACTTCAAGTTTACAAAAGGGGGATTTAATGGAAAAGAGAAACTTATAGTGCTAACAGTGTTCTTACAGTTGCACAAATTGAAAATCCTGACAATAAGGAAAACTTACTAGTTCCATGTCACAAGCTAGTTTCAAAAGATCTAGTTTAAAAGACACTACCAAAAATATGGGCTTTACCAACAAAATATTTCGTCGATAAAGCATTAAAATCTATTAGTGTTCTAATTTACTTGCAATGCCCCGACCTAGGTAAAGGAATTTAAATATGAAAACTAAGTTTCACATGGATTGGAGTGTGAAGAAACTATGTGTGATATGAGAAATGAAGTTTCACATGGTATAAAGAACTAACACCTTGTAGAGAAAGAATTGATTCTCAGCTGTAAAGGCTTAAAAGAAAAGTTTGAGGGAAAGACTAAATTGAAAATAAAGAAAAGTTAGAGGACTAAATAGAAAGAAAAAAAATATTTAGAGGACTAAATTAAAAAGAAAAATAAAGTAGGAGTGAACTATGTAAATAGAGTAAAAAAAAGACTAAAAGGCAATTAACCTATGATATTCATTCAAGGAGCAATTAATCCAATATATCCTTGAGTAAAACAAAGAAAAAGGAGAAAACAAGGGGCTGAAGCCATGGGTTTTAAAGCAACATTGGTTTTTTCACCCAGTAACATTAGTTATTCCACTCATTTCATTTGCTTTAAAGCTAGTTTTGAAGTTTTTCTCCTTTAGCTGAATGCATGTTACTCCTCGTGGATTTTGAGCTTCCAAATTGGTGAATTGAGGCTTAGAAATATGTAAACAAGGTGAGAACAAGCTTCTAAAGTGTTGAGCTTTAATTTTACCAATTATAATTCTTAGTTTAGTTATGTTCCAACCACTGTTTTCTCTCCTCAATTTTGAAGATTTAGGAGATTTTGATGGCTTTAAGCTAGCCATTAAGGTAAGGATTTGATGTTTAATGAGTAAGATCCTTGGGGTTGCTATTTAAAGGATGGAAATGAATTAAATATATAGTTATTGTGTTGGAAAATTGTATATGAATGTCTACAAATGTTGAAAAGCTTGAGGAAATTTTAAATTAGGGTTTTATGGGTTTTCAATACAAAGAACAAGATGAGTTTGGACAATAAAAATTCCTAGGAACTATTGAACTGGAAATGAATTGATTTAGGATCTTTGCAAATGCTGGTTTTATGAAGGAAGACTCACAAAGGACAGAAGCAAGCCGAGAAAAGGTAAGTTTAGCTAGAAATTAAGTTGTGAATGATGTGAAGGAGACAACAAAATGAAAATATGGTAGAAATGATCTACAAATGCTAGGCAGATTGTAGTTAGAAAAATGATGAAGAATTAAGGATGTTAATGATTATTATACATTGTTCTAATGCTAGATTGCATTTGAAGCACCAAGTATTGCAGCTCGAGGTTTGATCAATTGTGCTGCCTAGCTATGATTTGAGCTACCACCAGGTGAGTGGATATTGCATCCAAATGGTTTTGGAAATGTAGGAAATAAGGTTTTAAAAGTATGGTGTTGTGTAAATGATTTTATAGAAAAGTGCATGGGAACAAGCTATTTTGAATTGAATTCCATGTTGTTATGTGAACCCAAGGTTAGGTGAAATATTTATACACATAAACATGTGTGTTTAGCCATGAATAAATTATGATTAGATGCAATGCTTATGTATATAAGCATATGCTAAGTTATGAATGGTTTATGAATTGATGTGCATTTAAGGGCATGGTAGCTACGCTACATGTCATGTGGATATAATGATTGATGACTAGATGCTAAGTTATGTAGGTATGATGTTATGTTTTATGTGATATGAATGATATGCTATGTGATTGTTATGTTTGATGATGCATTGCATGGTTGCAATGGGGTCGCAAAATAGCACTAAGATTATATAGCTGACAATGAGGCATTCAAAGATACCATTGGTGTACAAAAGGGTCAAAGTACCCAATTAAAGTGAGGGTCGGAGCACCCTAAATGTGCATTTAGCCTCAGTGGGACCAATAATACCACTAGAGATACGTGCACAATGATGAAAGTTACGTATGCATTCTGCTATGAAATTTCAAATAATGTATGTAATGTTTATGTATGTTTTGATGGGTGAGATCCAATTGTTTAAGGTTTATGTACTGTTTATGCACATTTGATGGGTAAAACCTAATTGTTTAAGGTTTATGTATTCAAGTAAAGAACCAAGAAAGGTAAATGGCAATTAAGGCTATAAATGTAAAAGACAAATATAGAAAATGCTTGGATAACCTTGAAATGGATACATGTGCATAAGATTCTACACATTAGATTGAGATATTGAGATAAGCTAGGTAAGATTTAAAAGCCTCCTAGAAAGTTTGCCCATTTACTATCTCTTGGCACATTATAGTTCATTATTGTTTGAATTTGTATGTAAGTTATGAGCTCGGTAAGATGCCAAAGCCTACGAATGACACCAATGGGTGAGTTTAAGGTTATACAATTATGTTTTATTAGGTGGAAACCCAAAAGCATCACGGTTTTGTATAGGAAAAATGTGCATGTTTTCAAGAAAATATACATGATTTATAAACTTCTAAAGTTGTTGCTTGTTCCCCTCTATATCCCTTACTGAGTAATTATACTCACATTTTTAAACTCTCGTGTTTTGTACATTCAAAGCTACTCGAGATATAGATGTGCAAGGGATTTGTGTGTATAACATGATAGGCTTAGTGACCAAGGCATTTGGTAGTATCTTTCGCACCTCAAACTCAATTCGCTGGTAGTTAGTCTTAGTTAAGTCATTGAATTGGCCATATGGCTTTGTATGTATAGGTGTAAGTATGTCATGGGACTTAAATAATGTCCATTATATGATGATGTAACCACACAGCGCAAATGATAGTTTAGTTAATGAAACGCCGGTTATAAGTAATGGCACATCTTTTTTCACAAAGTAATGCTTTGTATATAAATAATAGTGTTATGAATTATAAGTATAGTTCATGTGAACCATTTAATGATCCAATGATAGCTGATATGATGATTAATGAAATGAGGCTTATGCGGGCTTGGTGGATTAACTCTATTGGGTCCTCATGCCGGTCACGGCTCGGGATAAGGTCGTGACATTACCAATGGAAATGTTGAAAGAAAAATCCGTTGATGTGTGGTTGAAAACACAACCAAAGAATTATGAAATCAATTATGAGTAAAAACCAACAAACCAGAGGCATGATAACCCAAACAAAATCTAAACCAAATATAAACCAAGCCACAAAACAAAGTAATCAAACACCTCAAAAATCACATGCAATCATAAAAATAGAAGAAATTTGAAGAATATGAAAAATACTCAAGAAAAAGTGAAAGAAAAAGCAATGAGAAATGAGATACTTGAGGAAATTTCAAATTTGAGGGAAGATAGAGAACTGAGCATACTTGGTTGAAGAAGGAGAGATTTGTCGTTGGAGGAAGCTTTACCACTATGTCAATAAAGGAACTCGAGGGAGGAAGAAGGGATGGCAAAGCTAAGAAGGATGCTAAGTAGGACTAGATTCCATACCATTGGTTGATCAATCAATAGAGGTAGGAAAATGAATACTAACAAACTACTTGATACAAGAATAGGTTCTTTCTCTACTAGTGACTCGCAAACTGATACAGGGAGCAAAAGCCCTAGGTAAATGGTACACCTTGCCTCATTTCTTTATCCGGTGACTAATATATCTATTTATTACTGGTATTCCCACATATTCACTGACAAACTGTACTAATTGGTGGGTTGATCCAAGTAACTCGAATCTAGGAATGTACTACAGGGAGCACCTCGACTAGTCTCATCGACATTTAAATAAGTTTTTTTTTTTGTTATCTGGAAATTGTCTTTCACTTCTCTGGGGCGTGAGACAATTTATGTAGTCAACGGATCTCTTTTCTTGTTGACCTGTAAATGTTTACATTTGGATTACATTTTTAATGTTCCAAACAAATATATGTTTTGAAATATTTTCGAAGTATAATAAACATGATTCATTTTGATGGTATGCATGGCATCGTGGAAATGGTGTGAAATCTTCATCTTTTTCAAGGGAAAGGTTGAAAACTTTTTAGGACCACACATGTGAATTTTGAAAGAGATTAGTATCACATTATAATTGCATGTAATAAAGTACAAAATAAATGAAAACTCCTAAGCCTTCTTTCTTTGACAGACTAGGCTCAATTATAATTTTCATTAGAAAGTAAAAATTGAAGGAAGGCAGAAAGAAAATGTGAGTAACAATTATTAGAGCAAGTTTTGGTTGGTGAGATACAAGGCCGGCTTTAGCATAGAGTTACCAAAGCCTTTACTCTAGGCCTCACAATTTTACAGGTCCCATAATTTTATATAATATAATTAATTATATTAAAATATATAAAAAATTAAAATAATTAATAAAATATTTTTTAAATTAAGTGTCTATTAAATATTTATTTTTCTCACATCCTACCTCCTATTAATTATCAACTATTTATCTCATTTCCTCACTTATATAAAAGTTAAAATAATTAATAAAAGCACATATTTTCACTCTTTCCCAATTATATGCCTAATAAATCTCTATTTTTTTTCACTTCCCTACTTCCATAATGTTAATAATTCTCAATTATTTGTCTTATTTTCAATAAACGTAATATGTTTTTAATGACCTCCAATTAATAGTAATTGTTTTAATTTCAATCAAAAAGGCCTCATTTAAATATTTGAACATTTTAAACCTTTAAAAATATTGAGCCGCCCCTGGTGAGATAGTGCATCTACTTTGTGACTCCATTCTCAGTTTTAATTCCCTCGTTATATTGGAAATTAATTGTCAAATTAATATTCTTTATGTTATGAGTGCCACTCCAAGTCGTGGGAGTTGGCCTTTAGAGTCACAATGGACCGTGGTCATATAACACATAAATATTTTCCTGGAAAATTAAAAGAAAAGAAAAGGAAGTTTCAAAGAACTCCAATCCAAAAACCAAGTGCATTTTGTTGACTAATTCGATATAGCTTGGTTCCAACAACTTACTGTCATTACCACAAAAGAGTGTGGTCCAATGCGAGACGTGGGAGGTGGAAGAGAGAGTCCCTTTGTTCCCTATCTATTCTTTCGTTTTCTTTGCTTTTGCTGCTGCCACGCAAGAGTTGGTTGATGGGAAGCTTTTGGTCGGGACGGACATACTTGTGCAACATGTGTTTTTGGAGTAGAATTGTTCCAAAAGTGTTGTTAAGATAAGGTTTGATAAAAGGATTGAAACCTGATTGATACAAGCTTGGCGTGTGTACCCTGTAATTCAGCAGTCTTCCACCTTCCTAAAACTAGTGAACAGGATTTTTCAGTACATACTAAGAAGAGGAAGATTATATTAAGTTAGCTTTCTTCGCATCTCGTTAACAATTTAAACTCTCGACCTTTGCTTTCTTCACTTGTTTAATTACTTAGCTTAAAATTGCCTTAATTAGTCTTTTCCTCTCCCTATCATTGTATTTTAACTAAGTTCAATGTTTAGTAGAATATGAAAAATTTTCAAATGAAATTTTGATTTGTATTATATGATAATGCTTCATAATTTTCCTCTCCCCATTATTTATGAATAGAAAACAAAAATTAATGAGTTATTTAAAAGAATTTTTTTATTTCAAACCAAATGTTAATACTAATTTATTCAACAAAAATAAAGTATTTAATACTTGCATTAATTGTGCAAAAGCCTAACTTTACACATATATTATCCTTCATTTATGAAAAAGAAAGAAAAAAAATGTAAAATTTGAGTTTCACTAATCGATGATTAATTAATCTCTAAATTTTAGTTGAATTAGAGCATTCATTTTGCTAACAAGCACATTTGATGTTCAAAATTATTTGCCAATTTAGTTTGAGATCAATTTTAATTTGACTTGTTTATGCTCTAATTGATTTGTTTTTACTATATTAAAATGTAAATGATAAAAATGTATCTGGGGGCAAAAATTTTTAAAAATCATGTAAAATTATGAATTGATTTTTATGAACAATGAAATACAAAATTTTACTTTTAAATTGAAAAAACTATATTTGAATTAATTTACTCTTCTTTTGTAGCAAATTTTAAAGAAACTCAAAAATGAAAATAACAAAAATAACAATCAATCAAGCCTTAGCATATTAGTGAAAATCTTATATATAGAGAGGAACAACTTGAAGTTGTTAATCTTATTTTACTTTATTTATTTTGATTAAATTATACAACTACTTCTTATATTTTGCCAAAGTGATGAATTTAATTCATGTACAATAATTTGTTAAAATTGAATTTTTATACTTTTTAAAATTGTTAATGTCAATCCAATTATTGACGGTGTTAAAAGTTTTCCATTAGTTACAGTAATATGGCATTTAACTATACCAACACGAAATTAAATATGATAATAGCCTTCGATTTTGGCTCTTCTTTTGATCCTCTTTGTTTCAATGGTTATTGCCCTCTTCATCAAAGCTACCTTCAATATCATTAAATTCAATATTACGTCTATACAGTCGAATGTCATATCAACATAATTAATGAAAAAATTTTAACACCAATAAATATTGGTCAGACATTATCAATTTTAAAAAACATAAATACTCAATTTATATATATTATTGTACAAGGATTAACTTGTGGAAGGGCTTTGTCAATTACTATAGATATTACTTTCACCACAAAGGTTATTTATTTATTCAATCAATTTTTTTTTATTAATTTTGGCCTTATCTTGTTTATTTGGAGTTATCCTTGAAAGTAAAAATTTGGGCAGTGTAATTTATTATCCTAGGAAGGTAGACCAAGCTTTAAATATAACTTATATATTCATATTATTTAAAATATATGTTAGCATTGTCATCATCAAGATTGATTAAAAGGGCAATGTGGTTGATGAAAAATAAACATTTAGTTTAGTTTATTAGCCAAAGCAATCTTAAAATACAGTTTGTGATTCTTTCAACAATTTACATTATAAAATTAAATAAATATAAAAACTTCCTGAATCTATCACCTCTATTTTCATGCCACCTTTACATGAAGACAACAATTAATTAACAAGTGCAATCAATACCGCCCTTATCCTCTCCTGCCAGCAATTATTTTCTTCTCCGCACTTGGATTAAATCATATTTGATCAGAAAGCTGTAGCTTGTCTTAGCTCATTATTGTTATTAATTAATTAGGTAATATTTGAAAAAGGGGTGATGATTTCTGTCTTATTCTGTTGCATGCAATCAGACATAAGCATCTTAAATTGGTAGTGGACAAGCAGCACCACCCACTTTTAACCTTTACTTTTCCATCTAAATTTGGCTCAACATAAATAGTCAATGCTTGTATGTATTTGCTTACATTATTGGGTGTATATCCTAGGTAGGTTTATAATATTTATGGGTTCTAAGCCTATAAGAATCAACTTATTTAATTAAATGGATTGCAGTTAATCTAAAAAGGCTAACATCATTATAGATGACAGAAAGTCAACTATATTTTAAATTTGGACAATACATATATATGTGTATATATATATAATTGTATTAGAAATTTGAGAGGTCTCCGATTGGCAGACCGCCTTTGTTCACATTTAGCTACACGTAACAAATTAGGGTGTCAATAATTAAAGGTATAATATTTAAAAATAAATTTATAAATTATTTAAGAAAATTTGACTAAGTTTTTATTCTTGACATAATGTTTGAAAATTTTCTTGAACTATTTAAAAATTTTAAATAATTTTTTATTTTTTATTACATTTTACCAAGTTTCTATATTTTTATTTTAGGTCAAATAAACTCTTATAATTAACAGTTGAATAATTATAATTAATCAATATATCACTTATCATTTTATGCTTAAATGACGCAAACATGACATTACGTGGAAGGCAAAAATCTCACATATTAAATCATGATCCATTATGACATATCAACGTGTCATTTATTACCTTCAATTAAATTTTTATATTTTTATTTTAAATCAAATAAAATTTTATAATTAATAAACGATTAATTATTACTTATGTCATATACTGACATTATAATAAATAATGACATGCAAGTGCGGCTCAATAAGTTTAAAGGGTTAAAACGAAATATTCAATGAGGCTTTTTTTATTGAAATTAAAAAAATTATTAAATTTTTATTTTTCTAGCTTTTTGAGATGTAAAATTTTTATATTTTTTAAATGGCTAGTACAAAATCAACAATCAAAATTTTTGTTTCAAATAAATCAACTATCACATAAAATAAAGGCAATATAACAATATAATATAAATTAAAATTTAAAGTAAAAAGGTCTGTAAATATTATAACAACAGTACTCAATTGTTGAATGCTTATTGCAAATCGCAAATGAGGTTCACGACTTTATAAAGATAATAATATAACGGACTTGTTGTGCATTCTTTGAAGGAAATTTAAAGTTAAAGAAGAAGGAAGAAAGCGAAAATGAGACAAGAAAAATTCAAAAGTATATATTATATATTGAAAAAAAAATAATTTGTTTTATATATAGGAGAAAAAATAGTTATTAGAAATCATTAAATATGTTAACTGAAAATAAGACAAATAAGTGAGAAAAAAATTGTTATTGAAGATGATTAAATACATATGACCGTTAGTTGATTGAAAATAATATAGTATTTTAGAAATTAGAAAATGATAAAAAATTGAGATTTACTAGACACATAATTAAAAAAGTGAGAAAACAAGTAATTTTATCAATTATTTTTATTTTTTTATTTTTATATATTTTTTATATAATAAATTATATTATAAAATTATAAGGCTTCTCCAAATTGAGGGCCTAAAGCCCTTGCTTGGGTGACTTTACCCAAGGGCCAGCCTTGATGACATGATGTAACATACTAATATAACGTAATAACATGATTACATAATATTTTCACCTTTACCCTTACAATCTATATAATTTGTAAAGAATTTTAGTTTTTCTTTATATATATATATATATTAGGAAAAATGTCATATTTTTTAAAATGATGAATTGATAGAGTAATAATTGCTGATATATAGCGATTGGCAACTGATGATTGATTTGCATCATGGTTTGGTTCAATTTGTTTTATTCTCATCGTAATTAAATAGAGAGAAAACGTTCCTGACAGATGAGCTGTTTTGGGCTCAAAGGTCCAATATGCAATATGTTTACTTTTAGGCTATTTCAACTCTATTATGATGCTCAATCAATTATAAAATGATAGACTTATTTAAACAATAAATGCAACCAATTATAAAAAGAGATGGCACCAAATCCCATCCTTTCAACTCAAGTCTCTGACTTTAAAATTAAAAAAAAATGTGGTGTTGGGTAAGTAAGGCTTGATTTGGTTTAATAATAAGAGTGGCTCAATACCTTTAAAGGTCTAAAATGCTTAAATATTTAGATGAGGTTTTTTTTTATTGAAATTAAAAATAATTACTGTTAATTGGAGATAATTAAAAACATATTATGATCATTGAAAATAAAAAAATAATTAAGAATTATTAGCATTATGGGAATTGAAAAGTGATAAAAAAATATAAATTTATTTGACACATAATTGAGAAAGTGAGAGAATATGTAATTTTATTAATTATTTTGACTTTTACTTAAGTAAAAAATAAGATAAATAGTTGAGAATTAATAACAAGTAAGAAGTGAGAGAAAATAAATATTTAATAAACACTTAATTTAAGAAATATTTTATTAATTATTTTAATTTTTATATATATTTAATATAATTAATTATATTATATAAAATTATGGAACCTATAAAATTGTGAGGCCTAAAGCAGAGATTTTGGTGGCTTTATGTTAAAGCCAATCCTGTTTAATAATAACCCTTAATTAATTAAGTACACATAATCTAGCGATAAACATAAACTACAAAAAGAAATGTTGTTAATCCAGCTAGCCCATGTGATTGATTTATGCAAATTATGGGAAAGAAACAAACACAAACAAGAATATTGCTTATAATTAAGACAAATTTTTAATGTTTCGTACATTTAAACTCATAATAACATTTAGTTTATTCGTACTGATTTAATTTTTTTGACAAATTCTTTAACATTTCTTTGCTAATTAAATATATGAGATTATGCTAACAAAATATGTTTCAATGTCAAGAAGAAAAGGGTATCAAAAACTTTAGTTTTCCATATATATAAAAAAAAAAGGCATTACAGTCAAACAATTAACACCTAGATTCTTTACAACTGTGTTGGATTTATGAAAATCTTCAAGGAAAATAAAATTTAACATATTAATTAAAGAGTAAAATCCTTTTTTGTCAGTAATGTTCAATTCTATATATTCTTACCTCTCTATTTTTATTTTCTAAAATTTCGAGCATAACATAAGAAAAATATTTAATTATACAAGTTGAAAATGTTATCTCATCTTGATAGCTTGTCACCAATAACTTTTATTTTCTGTAACAAAAAAACAAAGCCATAACGATTTAAAAGTTTCTTGATTATCTAAAAAAGTTTAAATAAGTCATTATTTTTCAATTATATTCAATTAAATTTTTATATTTTTATTTTGAATCAAATAATAGTGGATTAATTGTAAGTAATCAAAACGTTATTTGTTATTTTTTTATATTACATGGTGTTGATATGGACAATGAAAAATGTCATGTAATTATATAATTATATCACATTAACATACTACATCATCATCCACTATGACAAATTATTATATCATGTTAAAATTATATAATATAAAATGATGTAATGTTTTTTACTAACAACGGCTGATTGATCTAAAATAAATACATAAAAATTTAATTGAATACAATAAAAAATAATATTTTATTTTATTCTTTAAAAAAATTTTAAAAAAATTAAAATATTAAAAAAAACAATAACTTTAACTTTATTATATTATATAATAAAATATATCTCGGTGCGCCACCAATCAATGCACTGTCATTTTATGGCAAGAGCATCCATAGTCAAAAACAATGGCAAATTTTCCATTTTTAAAATGATGGTGCATTATTTAACATCATTTGCCATCGTTTTCAGTTTTTTTTTTGTTTGGAAAACAGTAACAAAAAACATGTTTGGTAATAGAGTTGATGTTAAATGAAATTTCGTAGCAATTGTTCCAAATTCAAGCAGTTTTTAATTTAGCTATTAATAAATAAAAAATAGAATCATATCCAATTACAAATTAGCAAATGGCTAGAAACATAACGCTTCATCCGCATTTCATATTTTTATTTGTACTATTTGTTCCTCAAAGTCAAAACTTGTATTTTTGAGTATTTAACAATGAAGGTTCCAAGCACAAAAGCAGGTCCAAATATGAAAACTAAAGGATCCCAGTTGCACAAATGGGCCCAAAAGAGGCTTGAAATGGGTCAACTGTGGACTAGACTTGAACCTTCTAAAAAGCTAAAACAACCCTGGGTATGTCCACCTCATCTGACATCGGGAAAAAGGAATTCCGAAATCAAAGAGAGAAAAAGAGCTCATGAGGTAGAGGGGTGCAAGCAGGATAAGGAAGATGCAAACCCTGCTTCAACCCTGTAAGTCTTTTCCGTTTCTCAACTCTTTAACTCAATACTTTTCTCTTAATGGTGCTCCCAAATGCCAATGTTCTGTTAAAACAACTCCATCTTCTTATTCCTTTACCACTACTGGGACACCGGGAGCTTTGTCTTTTTCGAAGATTACGTTTTTGAGAAGTACCCGGATTGTATTTTGCTCTCAAAATGATACGTTTGATGAATTCTCAAGTACCCAATTGCCTGAAAGCCTTGAAAATGATAGTAGAATTCGAGAGAATGAGGAGCTTGAACTGCTTAATAAGCCTAGTCCAGTACCTGTGAATAATGGGTTTGCGGCGGATGTTGAAAAACCCGATAAAGATGAGGCTTTGGAGCCTTTCTTGAAATTCTTTAGGCCTGGCGAATCATTAGAAATAGAAGAGGGAGGAGGTGAATTAGGAGTTTCTGAGGAGAAAAGTAATGAATTCAAGAAGGTTGGTGTTGAATACTATGAGCCAAAACCTGGTGACTTAGTCGTTGGTGTTGTTGTTTCTGGTAATGAGAATAAGCTTGATGTTAATGTTGGGGCTGACATGTTGGGTACGATGTTGACAAAAGAGGTGCTGCCCTTGTATGATAAAGAGATGGAATATTTGTCGTGTGATTTGAAAACTAATGCTGAGGAGTTTATGGGTTATGGGAAGATGGGAATTGTTAAGGATGATGACGCAATGAGCGGGGGACCTGTGCCTGGAAGGCCAGTGGTTGAGACTGGAACCATGCTGTTTGCTGAGGTTCTTGGAAGGACACTTAGTGGTAGGCCGCTGCTCTCAACTAGACGACTCTTCAGGAGGATTGCTTGGCATCGAGTGAGGCAGGTTCTTTTCTCACTTTTCTCTTTTCTTTCTAGTAAATTTGGTGACTTTCGTGTTTATACTTTTGACTTGCTTGATGATTTCCTAGTTGCTTGTGGGAACATATTCATCCCTTTATTTTTAATTGTTGAAGGGGAATTTTAAGATGATAATTATAATTCTTACATTTATATCAGGATCTCTTGTCAATTATTCTTTTTGTTCTTTCAACTTGTTAACCTCACAAGATTAGCATTCAGATAATCTTAAGCTTTCCAATTGTTGAAATTAACTAATTACTTTATCTAAATTTTGGACAGATAAAACAACTCAATGAACCTATAGAGGTCAAATTTACAGAGTGGAATACAGGTGGCCTGCTGACAAGAATTGAGGTTTGTGTCTCTAATTTCTGTTATATACATCTGAATGTGTATCAATGTGCAACACTTTTCAGTCATGGTCTTGCAGGGTTTGCGAGCTTTCCTTCCAAAAGCTGAGTTGATGAAGAGAGTGAACAACTTTTCTGAGTTGAAAGAATATGTAAGTTTCTTGTCATGGAAATTTCAGTTATTGACTTCTGTTTCTGTTTTGTGTAATGCCTCACCTTCATGCATTGAATGGCCTAACTCAGTAAAAAGGCATTTCTGAAGTGTAAAACCATCTATCGATGTACCTTGTGACTATTCTATCTAGATTTAATAGGAAAGCCCATTATAGTTGAACTTTATGCATTTAGGTAGTGCTTCTGATTATGGAATACATCATCCTTGAAATATTCTTGGTATGCACTTTATTTAGGAGTTCTGGGGAATTATGTCATGGCAGGAGTATTTTTCTTCGTGAAAATGAGGATCTTTCAAAGCCATATGCATGTTTATTGTTGGTCGAGGGGTCTAGGCAACTAAATCTTTCAGGTTTTGGTGCTGGAATGTTGGTGTAGCAACTTCTCAGTCCATGATTTTGTTTTATTTGAAAATAAAAGAAAATTTTCATATATCACAAAATGCCTCTGAATGCATGACCAATGGTTTGCCCCATATTATTTATCAAATGGCATTTCTTCTCTTACCCCCTTTACAAGGTTAATTTTGGCTTCCTTCCCCTTAGCTCCCATGATAAGAGGAAATCCACCTAGTTATGTAAGTGGCATTCCTAATTTAATGTACTGTCCAATATTTGTAGGGAACGGTTTGAATCAATTAGGTATATGATCAATGAACAACTTCATTAGAAATTGAAGAATTAGAAACACAAAACAAATTTCAAGTTTGGAGTTTCAGCATTTAAATAGTGCTGAAATAAAAACATGTATTTGTAAAAGTAGTAGTAGTAAGAAGAATAAGAGAAGCGTGATGGTGGTAAGAAGGAAATAATTACACAATTGAATATAGTTCTGTTCTATCTACATATCCTTGTTTTCTTTCACTGATTCTATGCTTTCAAAGACATTTTTTGGTTCATTTATGTTGCAGGTGGGCTGCAGAATGTATGTGAAGATTACTCGAATAAATGAGGCTAACAATGACTTAATAATGAGTGAGAGGGAAGCTTGGGTTAGTCACTACGGCCTCTCCCTTTCTCATTCTTTCTATTTAAGATTTCATTGGGTTGCTATCACTATAGTTTAAAATTTAGGTGCCTGCTGATGTTACTGTAAAATGTTGTAGGAAATGCTGCACCTTCGAGATGGAACACTTTTAGAAGGAATTGTTGTGAAAATTTTACCATATGGAGCTCAAGTAAGAATAGGGGATTCCAATAGAAGGTGAGTACAATAGTACTATTTTATTGTTTAATACAAATGTCTATGATTTTTTCCATTATTATTTTATCATCTAAAGATAAATTCATCAGCATCATAAAATGTAATGAAAAGATAGTCTGAGAGCTTTCTGATAATGTTTGGATTAAAGACCTGTTCTTTGAAGAAGATAAAAGAAAGGGGCAGGAGGACAAGATTTAAAAGATAATGGAAATTGGGAGGCAGTGAGCAGGGGCAGAGGGATGTTAAACAGTGAATGGATAAAATTAAATGAATGTTTAGAGTTCCTACACATTTTGAACATTCACTTTAGATTTTGTTAAACATGATGGTTGTTTGAGGGTGAGAGAAAATGACTGGAGCAGAAAAGACTGAGGAAATGCAGCATTGAATCATTTTTGGTTAACTTTATGGTGCTCACTTTATCTCCAATTGCAAGTATAGAAAGTAGCTTTTGTTACATATAATTTAGCTAAATAAGTTAAGGCTGAGAGGCACACTGCAAAGGCTTAGTGAAAATTTTGTTCTCTCAAATTTATATACAAGGGTGTTTTAGAGGAAGAAAATTGGTGCAAAGAAAAAGTTTTCTGTATGTATTCCATATTGGCCCAAGCTATGTGCACACTGTTTTTAGAGGTAAAGGTGTTTTGTCGTACTGAGGCAATGCATTGGCCCCAAAGCGTTGGGCATAAGTCTGTTGAGCATTATTGAACACTATCCAAAAAATAGTAAGCATTTGATAAATAATGTTTAAAGTTAACAAGAAATTTTTTTAACACTTCTTTTATGATGTAAATGCTAAATGGTAAACTATGTAATTTTACACATTGTTTCGCAAAGGAGAACTAATTCAAGCGAATCTTAACATGAAATAAGGCCCAACAATCCTAAGTCATATTTCACCCATATCCATTTAATAAATAAAATTTTACTGGCTTATCATAATGCATTTTTTTTGTTCATTTTTATATTTTGACAATTTTTAATTATTTCCTATTTAGTCCAGAGCCATCTTTCACTTTCCCTGTGAGTTTTCTTGTACTCACATAGTGCCACAAGAATTTTCGTCCACTACAATCCCCTTTTGCAGTTACATGTGATGCTCGATCCACTGAGAAATCTGCAGCTTTTCCTACTCTCTCTTGTTTTTTGCTCCATCTTCTTTTTATATCACTCTATCTGCTATAGTTTTGCCTCCTCTCTTGCTTGTTTTCTTTGTCTATTCTTCTCAAATATGCTTTCTTCCCCTCCACTTCTATATATTTCTACTTTAAAAAGAAATTTTCAAAACCCTTTTATTCTTTATAAACTTATCTCATGTGTTTTTGTTTGATCAAAGATTTGGAAGAATAGGCGTTTAGGCTGCAAAAAAGAAACATGATGTTTAAAAGGTGTATGCTACACTTGTATGACAAAAGTGCACATCCTGTTGTTGGGTACATGCACCAGCAGGAAAAGGCAAATGCCTTCTGCACTGCACCTTGGTGCTATTTTATTATGCCAGGCCTTGAGGCATAACGTGATGTGTGCCTAGAAGATGCTTTTTACTACCCAGATACTTCACCACCTTGTTAGTCATAGTTCTATAGTATATTCGAAAGCCTTTTTTTTTTTAATAATAAAGAAGCCCCCTTCTCATTTGACTCTAAATGAGCACTTTCTTTTGCTTTTCTATTTGATATGGCTCTCGATTTACATGAGTTGTGTGTGCATATTTATTTGGTTCATTTGAAGTTTTACCATTTTTCTTTTGCCATGGTCATAATTATGCTGAATTTTCTGCTTGTTGCAGTGGGTTGCTCCATATCTCAAATATGAGTAAAACACGTATTACTTCTGTTGCTGAATTGCTTAAAGAGGGGGAGAAGATCAAGGTTCTGGTTGTGAAGTCACTCTTTCCTGACAAAATATCTCTCAGGTAATTGGGACTGCTTAGAGATCTTTGCTATTCCAAGTGTTTCTGGCACCATTCTAATTTTTAAATTTATTTCTCTTCAGGAGTAATCTTAACTATAACAGTTTCTTTTATTTGACACTTTATCTGAAGCAATTGTAAGGATTTATAAAATTCCTTGGACATGATGGAAAATTACATTGGAAGTGGCACCTGTGCATGCACAAACAAATGCATATGCACTTACAACGGCTTGTGACCAAGTTTTATATACTGTTATAAGTGCAGAAAAGAAGAGAGATAAAATGTTCTGGCCATATCTTGCTATAAGTAGACATCATCAATTATTCTAAGCAGATTTCTATGCCTGCTGGAAAATATTTCCTGTTAAATCTCTCAATTGAAGTTGGTGTAGTTGTATGATTGTTAATGTCTTTACCATCACTCGCCTCTCCTATGTATCGGAAGTGTAGAATCACTTACTTCCAGCTCATGAAAATGTTGTTTGATGTTTGGAAATTTGAGCAGGTTAAAGAAGGTATAAGAAAGCAGTATACTTGACATGCATGTGTAACTTATATCTGTCAGTAAGTCCATAAACGATAATGTAATTTTGCTCATGCATCTTGCAGTACTGCTGACCTCGAAAGTGAGCCTGGCCTATTTATATCAAACAAAGAGGTATAGATTTATGATCTTTTTCATGAGGAATGTCAAGTATGGTTTAAGTTTGTCACGGTAGTTGATAATTTTATGTTACCACAGAGAGTATTTTCTGAGGCTGAAGAGATGGCAAAGAAGTATAGGCAAAATCTACCTGCTGTTTCTGCACCACGTAATGTAGAACCTCTTCCAACTGATGCTTTACCTTTTGACAATGAAGAAAGTCTGTATGTAAATTGGAAGTGGTTCAAATTTGAAAGAGAAGATGAATCAAGTTGAGTTGTAAGGTTGCACTACCAGAATATGAACTGTAAAAGGGAAGACTTTAGACTCAGTGCCCCACCCCTTGTAAAATCTGCATAATGGCCTTCATTGCATGGAAGAAAGGTGATCTTTGGCGATTCTGTTGTAACACAAGGAATCTTCTCCAGCCTGTATATTCTAGTTCAGATAACCAATACATAATCCAGTTGAAAGGAAGTTGAAATACAAGTATACACAGATGATTGTTGCGTCAACATGATCTCCATTGTTCAATTGTTGTGCACAAATTTGTGTTGTAACTTATTTTGTAGTAGTAGTAGTAGTAAATTCTTGTAAGCTGTAGCATTTGCGGGTTTTTTTTTTCTTGATTGATGGCATCGGCCAAAAGCTAGAAAGGAGCAAATTTGTAGTTTCAAAATTAAATCTAATTTAGTTTTTCATTGATGATTTAACTTGCTTGCATTACAAGTGCCTCTCCAACTTAGATGACTAAAGAAAATGTGTTTGTTTAAATAAGTGCTTAATTGACCCAAAGCTATAGTAGAAGGGAAATACAAAGGTAAACTTGCATAATCATGAACATACTCAGGCCATATGTTGGCTTTTTCATCTCTGGGGTTAAAAAAAAAAGGCATATAAGCAGGGATAACCTGCTAACAAGTTTGCCCATGGTATTGGCTGTGGAAACTTGAACAGCGCAGTTAATCAGTTTATGCCAATATACTTGTAGGCAAAATAATGCCCCTTGTAGCTCTCTGGGTAGCCACTAATTGAGCACACCTTGCCGGGGGGTGGGGGGTGGTGTGGCAAGGTTGGGGTGTCTAGGGCCATTTCTCTATACCTATTGCCTCAAACGTTGCAGACTACTAGTAAATTTCTACCATGAAGTTGTTTGGGCTTAATTGGCCTTACATTACAGTAGGAAAACCCTTTCATCTAGCTTGGCTCTAGCTGTAAACTTAGGTCAGCTTTTTACTCTATTACCAAATCATTTGCCTCCTAGTGTGCCAGTTCACATCAGCATTAAGGACAGAGAAAAAGAGTAAGCAGTACAAAATTTGCGTGCATTTCTATGTACCAACAAATGAGTTTTCATTAATTATTCATACGCTCAAACCGGGATTTCAGAAATTTGTCTTTGACACTCAGCAGCATTAGCCTAAAGGGCTATCTTGAATCTTAAAGAGGGGAGAAGGAAGCTGCGCCCCTATTTTTGAGAGGCACCCTTTTTTTGTCTTCTTCATGTTTCTTCTCATACTTAATGTGTCTTTGCTTTTATTATATATATCAAACCCTACTGTTGATTAACATGCCCTAATTAGATTAGGGTTTGGGGCTCCATGAATTTAAAGACAAAAAGAACCTGAAAAATGGCACCCTTTTGTTCTCAGTTTTGTCTTGCACATATATAGGTTTTGTGTTTTCATTTATGGGTTTCATTTCAATTCTATTTGTAAAATTCATGAAAATATATTTTGTTTTTCAACCACCGGCACATACATATATGATTGTTAGTATCAATTATGTTCTCTATATTGATAAATAATGAAATATTTGTCGAGATTGAATAACTAACATATATATTAAATATTTGGAAAAATTATTGTATTATACATCAATGATTTTAATTTTCATAAATGGACAATGTCTATGTGATATATCTATCATTCATATTGAAAAGATTAAAATGTATATTGTGTTATTGGAATATGGATATATGTCAACACTGAACAACATCAATGTTGATATTGCTAGGTTGCAGGTACTTATTTTAGAAGACACATAAAATTTAAAAAGAAAAAGACAAAAGTTATGAACAGCTTCTGCCACTAAAATGCCAATATTAGGGGCTAAGTTCTTGGCACAAGAAGCAACAAAGTAGAGGTAATGCTTGTGCTCAAAGGCACAGAAATGAGTCAATGATTGATGATGATGATAAAATTACGACTGTACTCTATATATGTTTCATAAGTAGAGTTCAAATATTGATTTATTGTAATTGATTTTATAATTATTTTAAATATATCTTAATAGAATATATGACATGGTGTTGATAGGGTTTCCAGAGACAAGATAATTCTGCATTAAATTAATGAAGAAACAAACAACAAGTTATAAGATTCGAGGTTCCCTATGTGCAGACCTCAGTCCATGTTGGTAGGCTTAAGTCCAACTCTTTTGTATCTTAGTGGACTGACTGCCATGTTTCTGCATATTATTATAATAATAAAATTCATTACCATCATTTCGATAAAAAGAAATATATTATCATTACTTTTTGCACAAGGACCTTCTTTTTCTACTTCTTCAATGGATTAAGCTTGAGGAGAGAGACAGAAAGGCAATAAAATAACATACTATTTTAATTGTGTACTTGAATATATGTTTAAGACTAAGCAAGATTAATTAAAGTTATTAAACTTGAGTTTTGGCTTTGAAAAAATGTTAAAATGTTTGAAAAAAATTAAATATAATACTTAAAAAAAACTCTTAAACTATTTAGGAACGTTCAATCAAGTTTTTATTTTTTTTATTACGTTCAATCAAACTCTTATAGTTTTATTTTAAATCAAATAAGTCTTTAGTTGACTAACTGTTGTCGTTAGTTAAAATATATTTTATTATTTTATGTCATATAGCATTGATGTAATATATTAATATATCATAATAAATAAAGATATGTTAATCTGATATGATGACATGTCTATATTTTTAATTAATGATAATTAATTAACTGTTAGTCATAAAGATCTATCTGATTTAAAATAAAATTATAAAGACTTAATTAAATCAAATAAAAGAGCTTATTTAATTTTTATTAAATAATATAGAAATTTTTTCAACTATTATGTCAAAAAAAATTCTAAATATGAGATATTAATCATTTAATTGTGAAAATTTTATATTATTTACAAACTGATATAATTTTCATCTCTCTCCTCACAACGAATTCAGATCATTTAGCACATCCCTTATTAACAATTTTTATAAAAAAATTAAATATTAAAAATGTTAAATAAATAAAGTGTTTAAGAAGTTAACAAGAAATGCAGCGGCGCATTAACATATAATTAATTTTGAAGTTTGTTTAATAATAGTAAGGATCTTGCAGCGTCAATGGGGAACTGGCTGGACCAATATACAAAGCATAAATATTATAATAATAGATTATACGAATATAATAATTATTTTAATTTATAACTTATCATTCGAATCTTATGACTTTGCGTACCACAAATTAAAATACAAATATATATATATATATATATATATATATATTATATCTAATCCTCATTGTACGCAAGCTGTATACATATGTATATCTTTGGCTAATTAGCTAAGTAAGAAATTTTTGGATACCAACATGCATCAATAATGCTACGTCAACTTCAAGCAATATAAAGCCTGGATGCAAGTAGAAAACAAAAATTATAATATTTGTTTATTATCTTTTTAAATTTATTAATTTTAATTATCTCTTATTATTTATATTAATAAAATTTATCTTATTTGCCAAGTATATAAGAATTCTAATTGTATTGAATGATTTTTATTGAAAATATATTTTTCTTATTTTTAATAATATTGTATAATTTATAGATTACAAAATTTTAATTCTATATAATTGAAGCATTAATTTTCTTGTATATATAAGTATCAGTCAATTATATATTTTTTGTTTATAGAGAATTAACTTCATATTTTAAATATGTTTGTATTTTATATATAATTATTTTTCAAAAAAATAAATAAAAAATAAACATTCATGTACAATTCACGTGACAATAAATAGTAGTTTATAGCAAAAAAAAACTAGTAAAATGAAATTCAAATTTGTTCAAGAACAAATTGTTTAGGTGATGACTTGTTATTATTATTATATGAAAATTCACTGAATTTTTTTATCGTATAACACAAGTTAACAACTCAAATTTGGTGAAGCAATTGATACTCTCTTTAAAAAGATCAATTGAGATTCAAAATTAGCATTCTCGCTTTTCATATTGTACATCTCATATGTAAAAAAAAAAAAAAAAACCCTACAAGTTAACTCTTGCTATATGATAAATCATATTTCTTTAGATTTGCATGATTTAAATAAAAAAAGTTATTAACTTATCTGTCGAGTCTGTTTTGATATTACATTGACATGAGACCATTATTTTTTTCTCAAAAGTTTAATCTAACGAGATGGGTAGCACTGACGTTTATAAGATTTTCTACTATTTCCCATTTGCCTAATGTGAAATTAAAACATCTTATTTTCTTTAAAGCAAATATGAGAATAATTCTCTTATTCTATAAATTCTAACGTCTAATTAATGTAATTTTCGAGATTCAAGTTCAAATTAAAAACCTTTAAATTAGAAAAAGATATTTTTAGCACTGAAGGATTCATGATGGATGAGGGGAGATGGGAGGCAGGAAAGGAGTGTCTTCCTTTTTTATTTTATTTTTAAGTAGAAAAAGGAAGAGTAACGAATGTGGTAACAAAGAGGAGGTGAGGGTTATGAATTGGGCTTGTGATGGGTGTTCGAGCCCAATTATTAAATGTTTTGACTTCAAGGACCCAAGAACAAGTACAAAACTAGGGCTTTGGTGTCATGGATTAACAAAATTTGATTGAGCATCCAATACACAAAAAAATATTACAATAACTATAATTCCAAAAATACCCATGAAGTTTAATTTCGTAAGGGTATAAAAGAGTCATTACACACCAAAATGAACCTATTTGTTTGCTTCAAAAAAAGTTTATGACATTAATGTGGGGATAATGTCTTGTGCGGCTGAAAATGGGTCAAAACCCTAATAAAAACCTTCATTGAAACCAGTGCCCTCTCTCATGTGACCCTTTTGCCCCACTCCCAAAACAAACCCACCATCCTTCCCTCGGTAATCAAATCATCCTTCCCTTACTTAATTTCACCCCACAGTAAAAAACAAATAAATAAAACCCTTCATGTTTTTTTGCCCAAATTTCCCCTCTTAGGCCTTAGCCAGATTCTCCCAATAGAGTTTTCCTCTATATGCACGCCAACCCTTTTTAATCATACTTTAATTACTTAATTAAACAGTTTTGTATAGTTTAAGTTTGAGAAAAAAGACATTGAAATGGGTTTGCTTGTTGTTAACCCTTTTGCCTTTCACATTCTCCTAGGCAGCTGCCTGCCTCTGCCTCTGCCTCACTACTCTTGTCATCAAAGTCTTGTATTCCCAAGGCATTCTTTCTGCCCCAAGCCCTCCTCCATACCCAAGGGATATATGGACCCTCCACACTCTTAATTCCCTCTCTCTCTCTTTTCCATATCACCTTCCCATTTTACCCTTTTTGAAAAAATAGTAAAATTAATGGTTGGTGTTCATTTAGCTTCAATAATAAATGAATATGAAAAGCTAACATGGTAATTTAACAAAAGTGAGTTTTGGCATTTGTACATTTTACCTAACATGCATTGCTGGCTAATATATTTCCAGTTCAGGGTAAGGTAACCCTCGTATTGCTAAATTACATTATGCAAAATGCAAAAAACTATGGGCATATAGCAGCTTATGTTAACCTAGGCTAACGTTAGCATTTTAGGTTCTACCACTCTTCATCTGGTGGTGTCCAAGGTAATGACACGTGCACGGATAGGGATGAAGGAAACCAACGATGCTTACAAATTTGGTCACCATTACGGCCATGCAGTCAACACTGGCCCCCAGTTAGAACATGGTAGCTTCATATAATAAGTACTGTTGAATTGAAAAGTTTGGGGCAATACGGGCCAATGAAAATAGCTTGTGGCGCCCAAATCGCTGCAATAAAATAAGCTTTGGCGTTTCAATGCCAGAGGAAATGGAGTCTTTCAAAGTCTAAAACGCTAGCTGACAAACAAGGCAACACAACACACTCATCCTTCAAAACCTTCAAAGATAATTATCAGCTACAGCCACCACCACTCTCTTTTTCACTGTCAACCCATCGCTGCCACCGCCAGCACCTCCACTCAAGGTGTATGCCCTGGCAGACCTTGGCTTTAAAGCTTCTCACCAACCACCATCGCTGCCATCACCACCTGTCTTAGCTTTTCTTTGTCTTTAGTGCCACCACCTGGAGGAGGGGACCTCTCTTTTTTCTTTGTTGGTAATGTTTTCTTCACCATCAGTGCTTTGACTTGGTGTTCAATATAAGCATGCAATAGAGGGTTATGGTACTTATCTTTTTCCTTGGTGTGCACATGCATGGTTTCATCACTCAATGTGTGTTCAACAGTTTGGTGTAAACCGTAAGCAAGCCTCACGTCCACAGAAGCCTCTCTCACATGCACGTTGTCTCCTCCTAGACGTGGACTGTCACTTATCACCATCACTTCCACCAAGACCAAGACATACTCACCAACACCTCTTCTCTCAAACCCATTATTTCTTCGTTTTCACCCCCAAGCCATTTTCATAGCTCAAATGGCAAGGCCTAACCATTTTGCAAGGACCTATTTCTTGTTCTTTCTGTTCCTTTTAAGCATAGCCATGAGTAGAACACTTTTTGTCACCGCCCTTTCACCTGATGGAGAAGCAGTCCTCTCTCTTTTAGCAGCTGCTGACCCATCTGCAAAAGCATCCTCATCAATTCTCTTCTCATGGAACCCCAAAAGCCAAACGCCATGTTCCTGGCAAGGCATAACATGTTCTCCACAAGACAGAGTTATCTCCCTCTCTCTACCAAACACATTCCTTAATCTCTCGTCTCTACCGCCACAACTTTCCTCTCTTTCTTCCTTGCAACTTCTCAATCTCTCCTCCACCAATATTTCAGGAACAATCCCTCCTTCATTTGGTCAACTTACTCATCTTCGCCTTTTAGACCTCTCCTCTAACTCTCTCTCAGGTCCCATTCCTCAAGAGCTGGGCCAACTTTCTTTACTACAGTTCCTTTTCCTAAATTCAAATAAATTGATTGGTAGAATTCCTCAACAACTAGCTAACCTCACTTTACTGCAAGTCCTTTGTCTACAAGACAATCTCCTTAACGGCTCAATACCATATCAACTGGGTTCCCTGGTCTCTCTCCAACAGTTCAGAGTAGGAGGCAATCCTTATCTAACAGGAGAAATTCCTTCACAGTTAGGACTACTTACCAATCTGACCACATTTGGCGCTGCGGCCACCGGGCTTTCTGGTGTGATACCACCAACATTTGGCAACTTGATCAACCTCCAAACAATTGCTCTTTATGATACTGAGGTATTTGGCTCAATACCACCTGAACTGGGGCTGTGCTCAGAGTTGAGGAATCTGTATTTGCACATGAACAACCTCAGCGGTAATATTCCTCCTCAATTGGGTAAGCTGCAAAAGCTTACTAGCTTGCTTTTATGGGGTAATGCATTGTCAGGTTCAATCCCAGCTGAGCTTTCGAATTGTTCATCACTTGTTGTGCTTGATGCTTCTGCTAATGATCTTACCGGTGAAATACCTGGTGACATTGGAAAGCTAGTAGTTCTTGAGCAACTTCACTTGTCTGATAATTCGCTAACTGGGTTGATTCCTTGGCAGTTAAGCAACTGTACGATTCTGACTGCTCTTCAACTTGACAAGAATCAATTATCCGGTGCAATCCCATGGCAGGTAGGTAACTTGAAATACTTGCAGAGTTTCTTTTTGTGGGGCAATTCAGTTTCTGGAACAATACCATCTTCTTTCGGGAACTGCACAGAACTTTACGCGCTTGACCTTTCAAGGAACAAGCTTACTGGTTCAATACCAGAAGAAATTTTCAGTTTGAAGAAGTTGAGTAAGCTTCTGCTTCTGGGAAATTCTTTATCAGGAGGGTTGCCAAGAAGTGTCGCAAACTGTCAGTCACTGGTGAGGTTAAGGCTTGGAGAGAACCAGCTTTCAGGGCAGATACCTAAGGAGATTGGCCAGCTGCAGAACCTAGTCTTCCTTGACTTATACATGAATCATTTCTCCGGTGGCCTTCCTCTTGAGATTGCCAACATCACAGTTCTTGAGCTATTGGATGTGCACAATAACTACATTACTGGAGAAATCCCATCTCAGCTTGGGGAGCTTGTGAATTTAGAGCAGCTTGATCTCAGTCGAAACAGCTTCACTGGAGAAATTCCACCAAGTTTTGGTAATTTTAGTTACTTGAACAAGCTCATTCTCAATAACAATTTACTAACAGGGTCTATCCCGAACTCCTTTCGAAATTTGCAGAAACTTACTCTGCTTGATTTAAGCTATAACAGTCTTTCTGGTGAAATTCCACCTGAAATTGGTTATGTGACAAGCTTAACAATCAGTTTGGACTTGAGCTCCAACTTGTTTGCGGGTGAAATACCAGAATCAATGTCTCGTTTGACACAGTTACAGTCACTTGATCTCTCTCATAATATGCTACATGGAAGAATTAAGGTGTTGAGCTCCCTCACTAGTCTTACTTATTTGAATATCTCCTTCAATAATTTCTCAGGTCCTATTCCCGTAACACCTTTCTTTAGTACTCTTTCTTCCAATTCTTATCTTCAAAACCCGAATCTATGTGAATCTATTGATGGTTCTACTTGTTCCTCACGGCTAGTTAGAAAGAGTGGATTAAGATCAACCAAAACTGTTGCTTTGATCTCTGTGATTCTGGCCTCAGTTACTATAGTTGTCCTTGCTTCATGGTTTCTAGTTGCAAGAAATCATAGGTATATGGTAGAGAAATCTGCAGGAGCATCATCCTCATCACCAGGGGCTGAAGATTTCTCTTATCCATGGACCTTCATTCCATTTCAGAAGCTCAATTTTACCATTGATAACATCTTGGACTGCCTTAAGGATGAGAATGTGATTGGAAAAGGTTGTTCAGGGGTTGTTTATAAAGCAGAAATGCCAAGTGGGGAGTTGATTGCCGTAAAAAAGCTCTGGAAAACTAAAAGAGATGAAGAACCTGCAGTGGACTCTTTTGCAGCAGAAATTCAGATTCTCGGACACATTCGGCATAGGAATATTGTCAAGCTCTTAGGTTATTGTTCCAATAAAAGTGTTAAGCTCCTTCTATACAACTACATACCCAATGGTAATCTGCAACAGCTTTTGCGAGGGAATAGAAACTTGGATTGGGAAACCAGGTACAAGATTGCTGTTGGATCAGCTCAAGGTCTAGCTTACCTTCATCATGATTGTGTACCTGCAATTCTTCACAGAGACGTAAAGTGCAATAACATACTTCTAGACTCCAAGTTTGACGCTTATCTAGCAGATTTTGGTTTGGCAAAACTGATGAACTCTCCAAACTACCACCACGCAATGTCCAGAGTAGCTGGCTCCTATGGTTATATTGCCCCAGGCAAGCATTTATAATTACAGAACTTATTCATTGCATTTCATTTTATCATAACTTCGTATGATTAGTTCGAGAAGTGCACTCATGCCTTTATGTTCGGACATAGTTCAAGAAACCTGTTTGACTATAACATTGTATAAGGGTCTTTAATTTGTTTGAGGTCTTTGATTTCATTTGTTATTATGTCGTGTGACATTTAGCTACCAATATATGCTAGTTATTTATTCTCATTCCCTTGCAAGTGTCCTCCGTTTCAAATCTGACAAATGCCTATTATCAATGCAGAATATGGTTATACAATGAACATAACTGAGAAGAGCGATGTCTACAGTTATGGAGTGGTTCTGCTGGAGATACTAAGTGGGCGTAGCGCAGTTGAATCTCAGGTGGGTGATGGAATGCACATTGTTGAGTGGGTGAAAAAGAAAATGGGTAGCTTCGAACCAGCCGCATCGATTCTAGACACAAAGCTTCAAGGATTACCAGATCAAATGGTTCAAGAAATGCTTCAAACCCTTGGAATTGCAATGTTTTGTGTCAACTCTTCACCTGCAGAACGGCCAACCATGAAGGAAGTGGTGGCACTACTAATGGAGGTGAAGAGCCCACCTGAAGAATGGGGAAAGACTTCTCAGCCTCTAATAAAGCAGTCCTCAAATCAAAGTTAATTTTGTTCTTTTTACTCTCTTTTAAACTCCAAGAACATCATAGATTGCTTTTCTTTCCTATCACAAGACAAACAAAGGAATGGTGCTATTATGGGAAAAGAAAGGATGGAGATATTGTTGGATTTGGGTGATGGTCTTGGGGTCTGTTGTACAGTTTTTAGAAACATCAATGTTGCTGATCTGCTCTCAGTGCTTCTTCTTTTTTGTTTTCGTTCATTTTGCTAATGGATCATGTCACACTCAGCAAATCTTTCAGCCCAATCCTTGTGTTCAGTTAGTTGGTGAATATCAACTGAATTCCGGAGTGAATGGTAATTCACAACCTTCCATTTGAACAATTCAACACTTCAATTTTATATCCAATCCTTTGCAAGGTTCCCCAAATTTCTGCCTGAGTTTGAGCTCACTTGTCAGTATTTGAATATAAAATCAAATTATAATAAGAATAAAGCAGAAGATTTTAATCATCCATATACAGAAATACTACATTTTACTTAAAACAGTTCTGGCACAAAATGGGGACACTTTTACAACAAAAAATGTAGGAGTGAGGCATAACTTTGCAAATCTTCAGTTGAATCTCCAAGTAAGTTAGATTCAAGTGATACTAATCTTGTGAGATAACGTAGATATATAGATTTGTTAAACAAGCAGGAAAAGGTAAAAGCTAGGAACTGGGGAGGTAGAGACAGAGGAAGTTCAATGATCGACCTTACGCACAGATGAATAGAAACCTCAAAACGTGGGACAAGTGACGTAGTTATGGATAGCCTTTAATATTAAAGTGATTTAAAAAGGGAAAAAAAGGGGGGAAGGGCCCTGTGTCGCATGCAAGTATTGAAAGTAGGCCTTCAGCTGAATAGAAATCTAGTAGAGGGTAGAAGAGAGGACTAGAAAGCAAAGCCTTCAGCAGCATGCAAGTATTGGAAGTAGGCCCTGTGATGCAGCTGAAAAGCAGACAGCCAGAAACAGGCCATGCTTCCCTCCCTCTATCCCACATGCCTAAGCAGACGAATAGATTTGTCCCTCCCCCCTCTAGTAATCTTAGTCTTCACTTTGGTCCATCACTCTTTTTAAATTTTCAGTGCTTTTTTGGTCCAAAAGGAAGAGCTCTGCTAATAAGTGACCTAATAATCAGCTCATTACAACATCCCCCCAAGCCTCCTCTCTGCTCTTCCTTTCTCTTTTACATTCCCTTTCTAATAAAAAAACAAAGCGGCTCAACAGTTCTAGTGCTGTCTGGACTAAGCCTGACACTGAGAATACAATATGTGAGGATGTATGATGAGTTCCATACCCTTTTTTCTTTTCCTTTGTGTTGAGGTCAATTGAGATTTGGTGACCATGTTCAATGAAAAGTCCAAAAGAGAGATGGAAGAAAGTGAGAAAATTCATCCTGGTTTTGGTCCCTACCACATGAGAAACCAAGGCCTGTTGTCAACAGCAAACCTCTCCTCCATGATCTCATCCAAC
This sequence comes from Theobroma cacao, assembly GCF_053813885.1. Lineage (NCBI taxonomy): Eukaryota > Viridiplantae > Streptophyta > Magnoliopsida > Malvales > Malvaceae > Theobroma > Theobroma cacao. The sequence goes on from NC_142646.1 coordinate 12,683,004, forward strand.
CGTTGTCTTTTTCCAGTCTTCTTCAGTCAATTTCTTGTTCAAGATATGTCGGGTTTTGCAGCTTTCGGTACAAGGATCAAAACGTGCAGCTATTGCCAATTGACCAAAGGCATCATCATGTATAAACTGAATATGTGTACTCGGGGACCATCCATGTTAGTAACAGTTACCTAGCAGCCTTTTCCTTTATCGACTCAAGTAATCCATGAAAGCCTTATCGATACCCCCCCGCTTTCCAAGTTTCCCCCCTCATGGGCTTTCATCCCCACTCATTTCCAGCAAACCAACATGGTTTTGGAACAGCATTTGGTATTTTATTATCACAAATAGAAGGAACTAACACTTTGTACCGGAAAAGACTTGAAACAAATCTCTTTTCCCCCACGTTCTCTCAGCAATCAAACGCTTTATTGTCTCTTTATTGTGGTATTCTGCTTGAATTAGTTGTTTCAATGTGCATGTTCAGATAAACCTACAGGATTTGTCGGCAAAACATTATTTGAACATGCAGACATACAAGTTTGCAAAAAATAAAAGCAAATTATTGGCTACTGACTGAAGCTTCAGAGATGTATGTGGTTTGGCAGAATAAAACAAATGTAAGGCATGTGCAGCTACAGAGCCTGGCCTCTTATCAATTGGAAAATCAATCCTAATCACTCCTAAATGTAGACCAAGATCACTTTCATGAGCTTGTAAAGGATCCAAATCAAGCCCCAATGATGATTAATTTCTATTATCAACCAAAGACAACCAGAGATCAATGAAAGCAAATGCAACTTCACAACACAAGACTGACATCAACTTTTGTAACTGGCTCACTACCAGTTGGGAGTTATAACACGTTTCTACTTGGTTATAAGCCATGCTGATTTCCACCCAGACATTACTTTGAAAGCTGAGTGAAGAACAGAAGAGACAAAATCAGCAGTAGGGGTACAAAAGATTGTAGACAGATGTTGTACCCCTGAATAAAACTAGTAGGAGAAACTTGTCACGGAGTAATTCAAATAAAGAATGATGAGAGACCCTTTACCACAAATTAGACTTAACAAGTCCTGCATGAAAGAAATACAAGGGGAATGGCACAAGAAGTCCACGGTAGACTTACACACTAGCTATCTGAGGTCAAGTAAGAAATCTGTATCATAAACTTCTATGGATTGACAACAAATCCTGCGTCAAAGGTACCAGGGGAAACGCAGACACAGTACAAGGCTGATGCCAAGAGCCTTGTTATCACCGTGAGGACTCCTACCTGAAGAGCCTTGTAATCACCGGTCTCCTCTCTCATCCTCTGGATCCTCCCTTTCCAGTTATCGTCTCAAATCATCTTCTGAAACAAAGACACATCCTCGAAGCCAGTATGATTCCTCAACTATCTTTTGACTCAGCAGAAAAATAGGCTCTACCAAAGTGAAATTTTTTAAAACATTTTTTATTACAAAGTGCTGTAATTTTTTTTTTTTTTTGAAAGGTATGATTTCATTTCAAGTGGGAGAAGGTCCCCATTCAGCAGACAAGATTATGTGTCCACAGACTATTGGCCTAGAATCATCGCCTCTGATGTATACAAAAGATCAGCGTCTGGTAGTTGTCACCACCCTTGAGACTCAGCTATACAATTGCAAAAAAAAATCTCCTCCTGTAACCCAACCCTTAAACTTACATCCAAACAGGTCGACAGACACAAGATCCCTTCGATCAAAAAGATTTTCACTCAGCACATCCTCTTGGCCGCCCTCTCGGCAGTTGGGAGAAATAGAAACAGCATACCATCCTAGGTGACCCATGAACCATCCAAAGATCATCTCCGTGCCCTAATAAAAAAACCGTCTGATCTCTTTTGCTTCACTTGACCCTTCGTTGTCGAGTCCTTGCCATACGTTATTCTCATTTGTTTTGCAAAACATGACCTTGAGAGCTGGCCAATCATAAGAAAGAGTTCCACGCATCCATCCACTCACAATATTTGCTTTGAGCAACCAGAGTTGGTTCCAAGGTGACCATCCATGTTGGAACAACTGGAACCATAAACAAGAGAAGAAAACCAGCAGCCTCACAAAGACAGAAAAACACGACAGACTTCCAAGGCTCAAAACGCCAAAAGATGGAGACAATAGAAAACTAGTAGAAAGATTTCCCAGTGCTCAGAACCACAATCGGCAGAAACCAAAAGAGAGATGAAAGCAAAGAATCAGATTGCCTCCACAATAAAAGGACGCCAGCTGCTCTATGATTTCTAAGCTCAACCCCATCATCAATCACGCCCTCTTTCAACTTCGCAGCAAACCTCAAACCTCCTCCAAGAGGACCCAAACCTCGTACTTTCCCCACATCAGATGCCTAAAGTCTGACCCCCCTCCCCTATTCTCAATCTCTCTCTCCCCTACAAAGTGGTTAGACGCCTATCAGGGAATGATCAAAGTTTCTCGAGTGAATTGAACCATTTATTGAAGAAATCATTGTGGTATGTTTATGTGACAACACCGCAAGCTCAAAATCCTGGAATAGCAAAATCTACAACAAAAATCAGATTGCTGTGTGGACATTATACATCCATAATCTCCTCCTGCCACCCAAGTTTAACCATTGATAAACCAATTGCTCAAAAAGCATTACAATGTTAATTATAGATCATTTTTTCACAAAATTCCAATCTGATAATGGAATCATTGAGGTGAGGGAGCAACATGACAGTTTAAATTTTAAAGTCCCTGATAAACCTTTCCACATGTCAACTCTCAATGCATGCTCCGACGCATCAGAAACCTTTTCAAACACAAGTTCAAACTAATTATCAAGAGAAAAAACTTATACAGTAATAATGCAGCAGCTATTACATCCTTCAAGGGATCTAATGGATAATCTTCCCGAGAGAACATCCACAAATTACAAATGCCAGCCTGAATGAGGCTATATTAGGGCAACTAAACATGCATTGGCTCCCGTGCAAGGAAGAACCTAAATCCAAAACATACAATCATACCCACTGCAAGCTATGGAGTTATCTGGTTTGACTTCCACTAATTAAGGCTTGTAGTTTGCAAGAAGCTAAAGTTCCTTAGCAAACTAATAATTCAGAGTGATTATATTGATAAATGGCTGAGTATTCAAACTAAGTTTCTGATAAATCATAAATCAAAGCTTCACTCATGTTAAGGTAATTTGCTTATAACAGAACATTTGTTTACAGACAACAGCCATTCATTTCTCAAACCATGAAAATGTATCAATTTGCTAGTTCCTGAGAAAAAATGGAATGCGCAGGGTATGTTACTGAGACTTGGGTGAGTATCAGATATGCATCCAAGACAAGTTCATTTGGTTTCTTCTAAGGGATGTGTGTCAGATACAGGTATCCATCTGACATGAGTGTATTCAATTTCTTCTAAGGTTTTCTTCATATTTGGCAGGTCTCTATACCCATGTCCATCGAATATGTCAGACATGGGTAATTCAAAGGAAAATGAAGGTTAGAGCAACATAATGTAGAGGTACTAAAGGCAAGCAAGCAAATTAATAATTGAGTGAAGAGGAAATTTTCTCTGCAGGCATTCAACATCGACGACAAATTCTTTTACAAGTTAAATATTATACTTAAGTGTGATTACACTGACTGTTCAGAAACTGAGGCAAGAAAATCCAAAGGTCTTTTTTCTGACGCACCTTAAATGAAGAGATGGCTACTTGACTAGCATAAACCTGGTATTATGAAGCTCTCCCAGGTGGTTCATAGGAATATAAATATGAAACGCCTAGCAAGGGTTCAAAGAAGTATGTGTCCCTTGCAAATAAAATCAGAACTCAAGCTATGACATACTGGTAAGAAAGAAGTCAAGCTTTTCAATGTTGAACGTACTTGTATAACATAGTTTCGAGTTTTTAACTAGCATTAAAAGTATAGTTCATTTTCTTTTAAAAGTACTTATTGTTCATAACTTCAGAACAGTCATAACCTCAGAACCAACTTATACAACTGTTATTGGCAATATAGTTTTCTTTCTTCACATACCTTTTTCTGCTTTCTCTTTCTGACAAAAGAAAAAAATTCAAAAGTTCTTCCTCCTTGAGTTCATTCTTCAAATACCCTTAAGCAAGTTATACATCGAAAAGGAAATCCTTAGAAAATGACTAATCTCTCAACATAACATCAAACGATGTTTGGTTTCATCATTCTAATATTACTTTGAAAACATCATATTATCCAGTTGTGCATCTGATGCTCTGAACTAGTCAAGCCAAGGTATCTACTGGTATTGCAGGTAAAGATAGCTAGAACATGGCAGCATTAAAATCTCCAAAACAGGCTGTCATATGATTTAATAGATAGTAAGAGGTTAAAATCCTAAAAGACTTCCTCAGATGTGATTGGCAGCTTTCACTAGTGTACCAAATATGGCTGTTTTAAGTAAATCAGAGTTAATGATCATCTGTTCTTCATCCTCCTGGCTGAACAACTAGCTCTGGAATTCCCCTTGCCTATTTAGCTGGAAAACAATTCTCTATGAACAATTCAAACGTATTGCAACATTTCATGAATGCAAGTAATGCCAGATAGTGGTTTGAAGATTTGTTGTGATTGAGTGCCAGAAAAATGATTAGATGGAGAGATGCGTCAAGTTGGACCAGGGACAATATTTATCCTTCAAACAATGGACAGTAAAACCAAAAGTGGATAAAGTAATGAAACCAATCCGTGTTTCAGTCAACTGTGAAGGTAGCAAATTGCCCATCTGAACCAGCTTTATCAGCATGGCATCGTGTTTTGGATTGCTCTCCAGATAACACGCAGTATTCTAACCAAACTGCCCATGGATTTTACCTCATTGTTTAACAATCCAATTTGTCTGTGCTTATATATTGTCAATTAACATGATTTTACTTTTAACTATTTCTCAATTTCGTGATTGTATTCCCCTGCAAATCCAACTAATACTTCTTAGAATTACCAAAATGGAAAACCTGCCTATTTTGAGCAATTCTGCCAGAAGCCAATAACAAGTGTAGGAAAACTAAGAACTGATCCAAAACAAATAAAATCCAGATAAACAATAAGGATGCTGTTATCATCTAATCATAGATGATACAAGTTTACAACAATTCTAAATTGTTCCCTCTAAATAGTAGACACTTGCCTTTATCATCACCATCAAAATCATAATCGCAGAACGTAAAACGTACTAACCCGTTATTCAAAATGGTATCGTTTCAATCCAATCAAACGTCACCACTAAAATCACTAAACCCTCATCTCTATCAGGTCCGATAAATGAAGCAAAGCAAAGCCAAAAAATTTGATTTTGGGAAAACCCATTTGAACCAACCTCATCAATCATCCAACTGTTGAAGCTCAGCCTTCAACTGCTCAATCTTAAGCCCCATCGAACGTTGCAAAGCGGACTTTTCGGATTCCTGTAGCTTCCCCAAAAGCCCTTCAAACATGTTCAAAACCTCTTGAACAGCAGCACGAGCACACTCTGCTTCTTCATTGAAGTAAACAGTCTCTTTAGATTCCATTGCCATCTCTATCTCCTCTCTTGCCTCTGCAAACTTGAGGTTGATCGAGTCAACTTCCTTGTTTACGTCCAACCCAGATGCTGACTCATTACTGTACTTTCTCAGGTTCTGGTGAGTTGGGTGTTGAGTCTGTGAGGTTTGGAAGATTGGGTATTGAAAAAGGTTGGGTTTTGAGTGGAAAAAAATGGGTTTTGGAAATGGGACTGAGTAGGGAACCAGCTTTGTTGGAACCGGTGAAAGCGAGTTGATGGTTAATGGAGATGATTGAAAAGGGTGTCTCAAAAGGAATTTGTAATGGGAAATTTTTGAACGAGAAGGCATTTTCGGATTTTTCTTTTTTCACTTCAATTCAACACACAGAGGCGAAGAAGAACAAAGTAGAGGAAAGAAGAAGGTGTCGAATATAATAAAAATAATTGAAAAAAAAAATCTAACCTTTTGAGAATTGATGTACTTGTTGAGAGTCTCGCTCAACTTTGTATACACAAAATGGCAAGGAAAAAAAAAAGTGTATTATAAATAAAATAAGGGTATTTATAAGCTTATAACTCCTAGATAGAATTTGAATATAAGATAAAAATAAAATTAAATCTTATATACAATAAATCAGTAAATTTAAGAATTCAAATCATATTAACATTTCCAAGGAGGTGCAGACATTTTTACCCTTGTACGTGGGTTGAACTTTCTGTCTACTGTTCTATATCTGACTTGTCTAATTTACTGATTTCCATGAACCATTAACTTGATAAACTTGATCTGATAGGAATTCTTAGACCGTGACAATGGAGAAGAAAGACTTGGACAGAAACTCTAAAATTGAATATAAAATTCCAATAATAATTGGATCCGGCCCTAAATATACTATATAAAAACAAAGTGCATTTGCTTATATTATGCTACTTTATACAAATATTTAAAGAGAAATCTTTGTGGTTATGAGCAACCTTGCTTGGTTCTTGTAGTCCTCCAATTGGGATAGGTTCAACTGTTCTGGGAGGAAGCCGGCCACCATTAACCAAACCATCAACTACGGGTTTAGGTTAAAGCATCAACGATAGCATGCATGTTACCAGTGAAGGTCGATGTTCACCTAAACCACACATGACCAGTCAGATCCAACAAATCCTTCTACTTTCAACGACCCGAATTCTAGCAAAACAGAAGGCTATATAAATCTTCCTCACCATTTCCTGAAAACTCACTCTCAGGTTTCTTCTCATGGCTCGCCAACTTCTCTTCACAGCAGCACCACCCCTGAGCGCATCTCAAGCAGGCCTGGCTGCAGTTACTCTTCTTCTATGCGCTTTCGCATTCATCAAGTGTGCTTCTCACTCGCGCAAATTGCGTCGTCAATGGAGAGCTTGCTATGAATTTTTTGACGAAGATCCTGTCATAGAAATAAACCATGAAGTAATGACCACCGGAGTCCATGGCTATCGACCTGATCAACCTGAAGATGTTGACAGGAGCATGTTCAGCGGTGGACAACCTGTTTGGCAGAAAAACATACTCATGGGAGAGAAATGCCAGCTTCCGGATTTCTCTGGGGTCATCATATATGATTCTGAAGGCAACATTATAACCCCTTCCAAACCTCCTCTCCCTCTACTCACCTGGAAGTAAAGACAAGTTGAGGCATATGAAGAGTGTCGACTAGAACTTTAAAGTGCTGCTCTTATTTCCAAGCTAGCCTTACAAAAGAGTTCTCTTTAGATGAATCTATATCAGGATAATGACAATAAAGTAGAATCATCAGAATATCCTGTAAAACAAAGCTTTCTGGAATATTTAAACCCGTGCACACTGAATTCTGTACATTGCAATTGATGTTCTCCTACTTTAAATATTATAAACTATGGCACACGGTCACAGTGGAGGAAATTAATGCCTATACAGAAAAGAATGATTACATCTCCGTCTCCATGTATGAATTTTCTGCACAGCATGCTAGTATAACTCCCACTTGCCACTAGGCTATATGGCATCCTCAGCTAACTCTTGAAGGGTGTATACTGAAAAGACGACCTAGATGTATTAGTTCTAAGTGGTAAGCAAGATCAGAAAGATCTACAAATAATGGAAATCTTTTTTTTTTCATTAGTGAAGTTTACATGGAAAAAGCCATTTGCACGATCCTGAAATTTTTATCACAATCAACTACGCCTAAATGAATCTGTCTTGCTAGAGGAAGCTCGCCCCCTAAACCCAACAACACTCAGTTTCTTGGCCGTAGAATTCACTCCACTGGACCTGTTTTTCTTTCCCACTGAAGATGCTTTTGCAGACTTCATATTTTTTGACACCTTAATTATTTTCTTCGAAGGTCTTGCTGCAGTAGGTGATTTTACTGATTTCGCAATTGAGGGTTTTTTCCCTGATATGTGAGCAGACACAGCTTTAGTCTTGTTTTTCTGATTTGACACTTTAATCAGTTTAGCATTCTTCCCCTTCTGCTCAGTTATCTGAGCCCTTGCAATGTCCCTTCGGACATTAACAGCAGTAAGAGATTCCAAACTCTCATTCTTTCTTATTGCCTCCTCGATCCTTTCAGCCAACAATACGTTCTTCTTAGCCACCAAACTTGTTACTTTCCCTGAAAAGAGAAGATTAGTTTTGCGATTAAATTTTCTATACGGCTTCAAAAATCAAAATTACCACAAACCTTGTGAATTTCTAAACCTGATAAAAATCCCCTTTGCATGTAAGTGGGGACAAAGAAGATATGACATTAGAAGCAAAATGTAGTAGTAAGATTCATGTTGTAAACTGATTAGTTTGTCCACTTAAAGATGCAATAACAGAAGCAATTTACAAATTGATATTTTCTTTTTTGTGAGGGAAAAAGGGGGTCAAGGAACAAATTGATCCCCAAGGGGAAGGTAAAAAACTATCTATTGATAACAATACCATTGTTGGTTGGGAATATGATATATAACTAAACATATCTTTTGGCAAATCTCCATACAGTATATTTTACCTTTTGGTTGAAAGAAGAAATATCAAGATTGGTGAAGTTTATAAAGCATATTATTAGGAATTTGAATGTGCAGCATCTCAAACTAACACCCATGGTGCATTCTTTACAAAAGTTAAAATGAAAATAACACTTTGTTTATTTAAGTGAATAGAAAATAAAACAAGTGATGCATAGACTTGAAATGACATAGTCACTGACCTTTTGCACCCATACGTGCAGTTCTCCCAGTACGATGAAGGTAGTCAATCTAAAAGGCCAAGGAAAAGTAAAACCAAAGAGAATTAGAAAGATAGGAGGAATAGGAGCAAAGGAGTTCAGGTTAGAAAAAAGAACAAGCTAGGACTTTTAACAATTTGACCAAAGATATGATTGCTTACAGAGTTTAAGGGGAAATCAAACATGATAACATGATCAACATCCAAGTCCAGTCCCCTAGCAGCCAAGTCCGTGCAAACCAATGTGGGACAGTCTCCATCATCACTCTTGAACTTATTCAGGTTTTCAACCCTGTTTTTACATGGAAAACAGTTGGACGATATACTTTGGACAAACATACATGTGTAGGTGCTAGATCTACCATGTACATCTTGTAATATCTCACCTTTGTTCTGCAGGCACTTCGCCATGGTAATTGACAGTAGAGATCTGATTTTCTCCAAGAAAATGATCCACAGCACGGCTAGAGTTTAATGTGTTACAGAACACCATCACCCTGTTTCCCTTAGCTAAACTTGGCTCAAGAACCTATAATGGATAAGCAACTAAACCTATATAAGTTACCGTACTTAGTCAGAATGCTCATATCACAGAACTAGAACAGTTTAATTGTTAAACTTAAAATCAATTTGACATCTCAAATTTTCCTTATAAAATTAATGTTGTTGAAGAAAATACTTCACTAAGTTTTTAAAATTGGTTAAACAAACTATTGTTCAGAGAACATGCATCTCACTTGTTAACATCATTTCCCAAGATCCTGGCCAAGGAAAAAGAAAAGATTGAAGCCTTCATAGATTTTGACAACCAGAGAGTATAAGTTGGACAAAGATATACAATACAAACAAAAGGTTGGGTTAGGAAGCAACTTCAAGGTGACAGATTTGCAAAACCCTAGAGTATTATTGTTAGCATTCTGGCAATCTGAGAGAACAAATCCTCTGCAGTGGCATTTTCTTATTCTACCCAGTGCATGCGAAAACTATCTACACCACATTCATATTAGGGAAAATTACACTTTACCCTCTATGATGAAGATCTTTTTTTAAAGCATTGCCATCCAATTTAAAACCTGTAGGCAATAGGTCCAGAGGTCCAAGCCGAATGTGAGGCCACTACAAACTATAAACCTAATTAATGTAGGATAACACTACTTAACAAAGCTCATATGTAGGCCAACAGCTGAGAAAAACATGCTTACCATGTGATCAACAAAACCAGAGCAACAAAGAATTGAGCTCTGCTATCATATGAAAGTGTGGTGTCCAACTTAAAACCAATTGAGAATAGTTGGAAAGGCCCAACTGAATCTAAGGCCAGTACAAACTACAAATATAACTGACATGGGATATAATGCCACTTAACACTCATATTCAAGGATTTTAATATAGTTCTTAACCTAGAGGAATCCTCCTTGATGTCAAAACTACATTAACTAGGTTAAATTTAAAACAGCTTTGTTGAAACAAAATTGGAGAAATTGTAAAAAGAATTATAATCAAAACTCAAAAGTATTGACATGGAACTACTCCATATTTTTGTGGGATCACCATTTAAATAAGAAAAGTTGGAAGTTCTACCAGATGAACCGTGTTATCAAGGAGATGCCTTTTTTTGCAACAATTTCATATGTGTATTAACTACATTTTTGAAAAGTACCATAATATTGTCCTCTTATTTTGAATGACACTATAATATGCTCTTCTTGAGATTTTCTGCCTGAAATTCTACAACATTGAATGACATAACTATTCTTTTATTGCTCGCAATCTAAAAGTGAATGAGAAAGAACCACAGAAGTAGACCTGCAATAATGCTTCCAGCTTGTTTTCAGAACCTGAAAGTTTGATGAAATCATGCCGAGCAGATGCTATTTTCTTGTGCAGTGTTGATGTTCGTAGATGTTCTATTCCTTGAAATTCCTCATCGATCAGCTTCTCCACTGCCTGGAAAATCTTGCAAATATTAATATCTCAAATTCTCGATAAACCAAAGCAAACCACTAAAAAGCAAGTTACTATGGACCTAAATACATAACTAACTACACAGTTAAAATTATCTCTCGAGTGTTCATTAGAAAGTGGTAAGATTCAATGTTGATGGTTCGTTGACAGGAAAACCTGGTGATGCTGGAATAGGGAGGGTACTGTAAGACAAGGTAGGCTCTGCTAAGATAATGTTTTCTAACTCAGTTGGTCTTATTGACTCAAATCTGGCTGAGTTGCTTGCTATATGAGAAGCCTTTATCATTTATGCGACTTCAAAATGAGCCAATTCTCATTGCTTAATTATTGAGAGTGATTCCCTTAATGCGTTCAATTGCCTTTTAAATCCTACCTCAACTCCATAGAAATTGACAATTTATTCTACATATTGAAGTGCTAAAGCTGCTGCTAGGCAAATGGCAATCCAGCACGTTCCTCACACTATTAATGAGTTAGCAGATGGTCTTGCTAAATCTGGTGTCCTATGATTGCAAAATTATTTCTTTTCGATTTTTCGAAGCGGTAGTGTTTTTGTTTCCACCGAGGTCTGACAGTGAATCTTTATCTGATGCCTTGGTTTGCTCTGTTTTTACTTGTATTTTTGCTTATATGCTCTTTGATAAAATAAAACTCTTGCTCGCTATTCATAAAAAAAAGGGGAGGGGGGAGATAATAAGTAAACCCTTAAAATTTTGTTGACATTTTATTATTTTCTGTAACAGCCTGCAGAAAGATAAACCTTTGGCATCTCCCCCTTTAAACCCACCTAATATATAATGAAGTCAAAAGCTCCAAATACAGATCTCTGGAAATGTTCTAACTAATATGTTAGCTTCTACATATAGCACTGGCATTAAATTCTCAAAAGGTAGCACAATGTCAAGAACCAATATCACAGATGAACCTCTAAAATCCAATGCCCTGAACAGAGCCAGAAGCATAAAAAGCACACCTATAATAATTACCCAAGTAATAAAATTGAATTTTTCCTTGTTCAGCATCCCAATATCACTCAATCTCTAGATCCCACAAACCGTAAATGGACTTACTCTCAAAAAAATAAAGGTATATGATAACATTTTGTGAGCAAGACAAAAAATTTAATTTCAACAAGAAAGCATAGCATATTGAATGTCCAGCACAAGAGTAAGATGAGCCAGCAAACCTTTGTCATAGTAGCGGTAACTAAAATAGTTTGAAATCCTTGGCCGTTGGGTTTTAATGCATGATTTTTTAATGGACCAAGAAATTTGCGAATGTCAGGACCAAAGCCATGGTCAAACATGGTGTCTGCCTCATCTAAAACCTACAAAAAGATTAGCAACATCAATAAGTACATAGATCAATTAAAAGTTCTTCACAAATTTACGGACACCAAGGAGATATTGAGCTAACTTGGGGTAGAAAGATACCGGACACTGCTGTATAGAATAAGTAAATTCCAATGTATATGTTAGGACATGTACCAAGTATTTGATGTCACCATAAACCATGTTGCCGTCCTCGATATGCTGAAGAACCCGGCCAGGGGTCCCAACTACCATGTCAATTGGTTTATTCAAAGAATCCTCTTGTGGTCTCAACCTGCCTCCTCCACTGACCATGGTAGACCTAAATCTTGCATGATGGCTAATAGACTTTGCCACACGAAAAACCTAAAAGGCCCACAAATTAATAACTATAAAGGCAAAATCTATAACAATTCTGAAGTCCAAATAGCAGAAGAAGTAATGAAAACCTGCTCAGATAGCTCCCTTGTGGGGCATAGAACAACTGCCCGAGGACGCCGGGGCTTTGTTAGCATACCTAACAATGCCTCATCCAGCCTCAGCAACTGTAAGACCATCATATAAAGCCCAATTGCCTTTAAATTTTTAGAATTTCCAGTACCAACATAATCCACATGAAATTCGTCTTAATGCTACAGAGCATGCAAGAAACTATAAGCAAAATCCATCTTTACTGGTCATATGTTAAAATTTTCCAACCTACCACAAACTAAGATGGAATTGAACTGATAGAAGTAAGACATATATCTTCAATATCCAAAATCACAATTCCAGTGCTGTGGTTGCAAATGAAAACTAAGTGCCCCAAACTTAAGAAAGATGTGAAAAACACACCAAAATTTCAATTGATCCGTAAGGCATAATACGATAAAAATCCAATACTTAATCCAATCAAGCGAACATCAAAACACCTCAAAATTCAATTGCATCACAATGGAAAAATATAAGAAAAATGTAACCTTAAATCACCAAAACACAATAATTAACTAAAAATAGAATGAAATGAGAAAAGGTAAACATACAAGGAACCACAAAAGCACCTCTAAAAAGAATCCAAAATTTGTTCCACAAACCAGTAAGTGATCAAAAAACAATGAGGACAAAAGCGGACCTGAACAAGTGGCAACATATAAGCAAGAGTCTTGCCAGAGCCAGTATGAGAACCCAAGACCACACTTCTCCCTTGCAAAACAGAAGGAACCCCAATACACTGAATCTCAGTAGGAACTTCAATCCCCATCTCTCTAACAGCACCCATCACTTCTTCACTCAAACCCAACTCCTCAAAACTCTCAACCATCCCTTTTTTCCTCTTCTTCCCCTTATCAGAAGCATCACCCTCTTTATCAAAGGCAGTCACTTTTTCTTGAGGTTTAGAGGGTGATGGGGTTCTAGTAGAGTCTTTGAGGTGTCTCGTTCTAAGCCTTTCAAGTAGCATGGAATGTCTCAATTGGTCAGGTTCAATGATGGTGGGGGTCGGGGCTGTGGCAGTGCATAAAGGCTTAAACCCTGGTAAAACCCTAGAGGGTTTAGGCAGTTTGAGAAATGGGTAATGACAGAAGTGTTTGGTTGAAGACAGGAGAGAGATAGACAGGAGAGTTCTTGATGTTCCTCCCATCATAGCTTTCTGCATCATGTTCTCTGGGCAGTTGGTTTTTTGTGGTTTTATCAGGGCTTTGGTAGTGTCTGAGAAACAGTTTGATGATGCTGATGATGATGATGCGATGATGTCCGTATATCCCTTTAGGTTGGGTGGATCAGGCTTTAGCCCATCCAGGAATACTAGTTGGTTCTAAAATGGGTTTGTACCATTAAGTTACTCCTATCTAATCCAATTATATAAGGTTCGGTTTAGCGGTGAATTTATAATTTTGCAAGAAAGATGATTAAAAATAATTATAAAAATAATCATATTATATATATATATTAATTAAAAATTGAGGGATGATGGTTGCCACCATCTTCCACCTTTTGGCTTTGTCAGTGGGTTTAGGTACCTTATATTTAAATTTGGGATGAGTTCATATAGTAATTTTATTACCCATTTTGGATTCAGGTAAGATACAAATATCACCTATTGGATGCATCCGAGCATTTAGTTCATTAGTTGGTGCATGATTTTCTTGTTTAAAGAACAGAATTCAAATCCTCCCTTCTCTAATTATAAAAAAAAAGTATCACATATTGGATACTCGATACCTAAATCCTTATATTCGGATTTGGGAAGAGTTTAGATAGTAATTTTACTATCCGTCTCGAGTTCAAGTAGGATAGGTAGGATACAGTATCACCCTTTGGATATCCAATATTCGATACTTGAACCCATTTATACATATAATAATAATAAAATTAAAAATTGAAAGGTGACGATTGCTACCACCATCCATCCTTTGGTTCTGTTAATGAATTTAGGTACCCTATATTTGGATTTGAGAATGGTTCAAATAGTAATTTTACTATCTATATTGAGTTCAGGTAGGATTTGGGTATCACTCTTTAGATACCCAATACTCAATACTTAAACCCGTTTATAAATAAATATGTATAAAATATATTGTATACTTTTGAAAGGAAAACCTTGACTAAACTCTTGGACAACCAATAGTCTTTCCAATTTTACCAAATCTATTTTTTTAATATTTTATGAAAAGAAATTATATTTATTTTTCTCACTTAATTAAAGATATATATATATATATATATATATATATATATATATATATATATATATATATATATAGATAGATAGATAGATAGATAGTTTTGTTTTTGTCTCTAACCTTAAATAGGTATTTAATGGGTTTGAGTATTTAATGAGTAGTTTTAGGATATTAGAGTATGAGTTCAGGTAATATTTTTAAATTGTATTAAAATAATTATAGAGTTCGGGTACCTCATAATTTAATAGGCTTCAAGTTCAGGTACTTAAAAAATAACAAGTACTTACCCATTGACATTCCTAATCAAAGCTAACCATGAGTTGCACTATTCTCTAATCCAACATATTATTATAAATATATATAAAGTTAAAGTTTTTGATAAAATAGAATTTTTTTTCTAAGGTTATACTTTAGGTGAATATCATGTGTCATCTAATTAATTAATAAATTAAATTGAATTAAATTTTAATTTCTATTAAATATTTTAAATAATTAAATAATTATATTTACGCTTTTACTATTTTTTTTATTTTATTCGTTCATCTTTTATTTTTTTGATAATTGTGTATGATCACTATCAAACAAGTATCAATGACTTGCACCCTAATACCTTTTCCATATTTTTTTAATGCTTTTTCCTTTTTTTTTATCTTTATGTTCAACCTTTATGCTAAATATCCTTTATTTTCTTATTATGTATATATATTGCTCAATAATATATTTTTTAAAAATAATATTTAATTTCTAGATTTTAAACTTTCAAAATAAAAAAAAGATTGTGAAATTATAGGATATGATTAATTAACAATATTTGGATCATAATTTTTTTTAGATAAATATTTGGATTTTAAAATTATGAGGGCTTTGGTTAGTTTCAATTTGCCCTTTATTTTCTCATCTATTTTTGTTTCCCGCGATTACAACAAGTAATTTCAAATTGTTCTTTAAATTTTTACTTTATTATTGTATCATGCTTAATTAACAATATGAGTACCAATGATTATTTTTTTAATTTTTTAATAACTAATAATTACTTATAAAATTTTTAAAAATTAAAATAGGTATCCCATGCACAACTCGAGTTTCAAATAAGTATAAATTAAAATAGCATGAATAGTTTGGTGTCACGTGCCGAAACTTGTGCTTAATTCATGCAACCGAACTCTGAAAATAGAACTTAAATAAATCTTAAAACTAACAAAAGCGAAAGCTAAAGAAAGAAAGAAGAGAGAAAGCTATTTAGAAAAATAGAATACTTTGTTATTTCTCTTATGTGTGCTACAAATAAGGAGAAGGGACTAATTTATAGATTGATGGCCCCTTTTGTTAGATAAGATTAAGTTACAAGATAGGGATAAGATATGATAAGACAAAGAGATAATGATAAGGGATTAAATTTGAAGAGATAATATTCAAATTAAATTCAAATCCTAATCTAATTTAGTAAATCTACATTTAAACTTAAATATATATTAGCAAATCCAAGAGTTCAAGTCAAATTAAACACTCTTAGGGGTGTATGGACATTTCTACCCCTATGACGTGGGTTGGGCCTTTTGATTGGTTTCTTGGCTTGTTTGGCTTGCTAGTTTGCTTGGGCCATTTGGCCTACCTATTGGGTTTGGGCTGGTCTAAACTCTTGAGTTGTGACATTTTGCATGTGCTTATGCATGGATGTGCAGAGGTGTGCCTCTGCATAAATGCGTACATGTGTGCCTCTGCATACACATATGCATGAAAGAG
Organism: Theobroma cacao; assembly: GCF_053813885.1. Taxonomy (NCBI): domain Eukaryota; kingdom Viridiplantae; phylum Streptophyta; class Magnoliopsida; order Malvales; family Malvaceae; genus Theobroma; species Theobroma cacao. The sequence continues at coordinate 12,699,397 of NC_142646.1, forward strand.
TCTAACTTCAAAACTTATAAAAGTAATAAGTATAATTTTTTATAAAATCTTTGAACTATTCAAAAAAGTTTAAATAAACTTTTATTATTCTATTGCCTTCAATCAAGTTCTTATTTTTTTATTTTAAATAAAATAAACTTTTATGACTAATGATTAGCTAATTGTCATTAGTCAAAATATCACTTATCATTTTATATCCATATAGCGCTAACATGGTGTTGACATGGAAGGTAAATATGTCATGTGATCATGTCATCATCTCGCATACGTAAGGGTGAGCAAAATTTAGTCAAAATCGAAATAACCGAATTAATTGACAAATTCGATTAATTCAATTCAGTTAAATTTAGTTGATTCAGGTAAGTTAGTTAAGTCGGTTCGGTTCGGTTAAAATTTTTTGAAGTAGAAATTAGTATATTTTAAATATTTTTATTGCATATATGCACTCACATAGGTTTTCTATACATATATATGAATGAAAGGTTAAATTCAATATTCAAGATGACTTTTTTTACATGTATTCACACTCACATTATTTCTATACTTATGGATGAATAAATGACTTAGATTTAATCATCAAGCATCAAAGAATAAAAATTAAAATACACTTTATTTAGACTTTAATATTATTGATATAAATATAATCATACAAAAAGTTATTTAAAATTAAACATAATGAAAACTATACCATAAATTTAAGTTATTAATATACTAATTTATTAATGTAAATTATTATATTAACTTAGTTTTGTATCTTACTTATATTGATTCCTACGTACAGAGCATTCTACATCCAACACCTGTTCATGATATTTTATCATATTTAGAGGGCGTTTGGGACTTTTCATTTCTTGTTCTTTTTTTTTTCATTTCATTTTACGAAACATGGTTGCCTTTCCATCATCATCACTGCCCCAAAATGTTTGAGACCTAGCTCCTCTTCTACTCCCACACTAAATTTTTAAAGCTTTCCACTTCCTTCTAATGTTGTTTGTCGGAATTGATGCGTCAACAATCACATTAAAATGGGCAATGTTTGAGACTCTTCAATTGAACCTAGCAGCTCCTCTTCTGCTTCCACACCAAATTTTAAAAGGTTTCAAAAATTTGGCTTCTTTAGGAGATGGTTGCTAAGATCTCCTCTATTTTTGTGTTTGTTTTTTATTTTTAATTCTTGCACTTTTTTCCTACCTACCCCCTCCCTTTTTGTATTCCTTCTTTTGTTTTCTATTTTAAGGCTTTGTCTAAATTCTCTACATTTGAAAATTGTTTTTCTAGTTTAAAGGTATTGGTTTAGAATCACAAGTGGAGGATTTAAGGCATAAAGATCATTTCAGTGCTATTAGGCATGTGAATATGATTTTATATGCTAATACTTTGCTGTTGTGGATTTTTTTTTCCAATTCTAATGTTCGCTGCCTCAATGATTATGGTAGTAAGTTTGCATATGCTTGACAAAAAGGTAACCCCATTATATAAGTTTGAACCAGTAATTCCATCTTCAATTGATTTTAGCAGAACTTTCAGCAATTCAAAACAACAGCATTTTGTACTTATGTCTAGGATCTTTTTGTGGCTAGCTTGAATAAAATCATGTGCAACTGTTGTATTAATCCACATACCTTAAAGATCCAAGTTTTGACCATCTTCCCATGCATCATTATAGATGAAATCCAAGTTTAGCCTTATTATATCATTTACATTGAGTGTTTAGTCTAAATACCTGAACTAAAAATTCTCTGATTTTTTGCATTACAAGTTTAGTGTTCAACACAAGAGATGTGGAAGACTCTAAAAATAGTTTTGGAGGTGATATGGGGGCAAAAGGGCATTCTACGATTGATTATAACCACACGTGGGTGACATGCAAGGATAGTTGATGTGGAATTAAAATAGGGATGGGGATGCCGAATATTAGGTAATTTTTTCTTTTTCACCTTTTTGTAGTCTTTTTAGTGTAGTGTTTGTCTCCTATTTTTATTTCTTCCTTTAGATAGCCGATTGCATCAAGGACTCCAGTTAGCCTTGCATCTATAAAATTGTAGGTTCACAGACTTGCACCTTATTGGTTAGTTGGGGGCCCATGTGTCACTGTAAAAGTAATTTTATACTTCAGTTATCTGATTTAAAGTATGTATGAACATATTTAGCTTTTACACCATATTTTTGGCGGGTTTCGGTATTTTCGAAGAAAAATGACGAAAATGCTCATGTGAGCCAAAAAATAATATTATATTATTTTGATTTGGAAACGACTTATCATTTCTTGAAATGCGAGATTTAATAACTGTCGCTTACCGGGGGATGCGGAAGCTGATGCTAAGCCTTACGGGGTTTCGATCGGCATTCTAGGTAATGAGTGCCTATCGGGATGTCGCGACGGTTGTCATAAGCTCGATGGGAGTTACGGGTCGTGACAATTCGATTAGTGTCAGAGCATTTGATCTTAAAGATCAGAGATTTTGGTTTTAAAGCTTTGGATTTTAAAGTTTTTGATTTTAAAGTTGTTTTAAGAAATCCACACTAACACTGCGTGGCCCCGAGTTAGGTTAAGTCAAGTTAGATTGAATAGGATGCATTTGCATATAGAACTTGAGGTTGCCTAAGATTGTGTTATTTATCTTTATAGATCACTATGCCTCATCGACGCGAAAACCCACCTCTCACTAGATCAGTTGGGAGGGGAAGAGGTTGTTCCCAACGTCACCAGCTAGATGCAGTAGAAGAGGAATTGGCTGTATCCACCATTCGGGCAGCACCTGCTGTTGAGCAGGCCGATAGTCCTCCACATCCTCCATCTCTTCTGCCACTTACTGGCAGTCCTGCCATGCCTCTTGAGATGGCACAGGCATTGACAGCCTTCTTTACCACAATGGTTGGTCAAGCTCAAACTGGTCAGGCTTCACTTATAGTGCATCCAGTTACTCATTCAGTTCCGCAGTACAGGATGTATCTATTTCTAAGAAGCTAAAGGAGGCTAGGCAACTTGGTTGCATGTCTTTCATGGGTGAGTTGGATGCCACTATGGCAAAGGACTAGATTAACCAGGTTTCAAAGACTCTCTTTGACATGAGATTAGACGATGATATGAAGCTAATGGTGGCTATGAGATTACTAGAGAAGAGGGCTCGTACTTGGTGAAATTCGGTGAAGTCCCATTCCACTACTCCTCAAACATGGTCAGACTTTTTAAGAGAATTTGATGGTCAGTATTTCACTTATTTCCATCAGAAAGAAAAGAAGAGAGAATTTTTGAGTTTGAAACAGGAGAATTTAACGGTAAAGGAGTACGAGGCTCGTTTTAACGAGCTGATGTTATATGTGCCAGATTTGGTGAAATCTGAGCAAGATCAGGCCAATTATTTTGAGGAAGGGCTCCGTAATGAGATTAGAGAGCGGATGACAGTGACTGGTAAGGAGCCGCATAAAGAAGTAGTGCAAATGGCTTTAAGGGTTGAGAAGCTCGTAAATGAAAATAGGAGAATGCGAGCTGAGTCTGCAAAGAGGAGGAATCCGAGTGTATCCTCCAACCAGCCACTAAAAAAGGGCAAGGATTCACCTGTATCAAGAAGTAATACCTTTGTACCAGTAACATCTTCCCAACCTTCATTTTCACAGACACAGTAGAGGCTTCCGAGATTCGGTAGGTCTGAGATGATTGTTTTTGGGAAAAGATCCCGAAGTTCTGATAAATGCAGAATGTGTGGGAATTATCATGTAGGGCTATGCAAGGGGCCGGTACGATGTTTTCATTGTGATCAGCCTGGTCACATTAGGAGTAACTGTCCCCAATTAGGACAGGCTACTATAACTGCTCCATTCCCACTAGTTCGTACGGATATACGGGGAGAGATTTGGTTGAATCATAGCAGAGGCAAGGTGTGACCATACAATCTGGAGTGGAGAGTAACACTCTAATGTATCCATCTTCTAGACCACAGACTCATTCTTCGACAAGAGTTTTTGTTGTAACGGAAAATAAAGCACGAGTCCAACCTAGAGAAAGTGGGTGAAAAGTTAGATGAAATGTGAGATAGTGACAAGGGATGTTAATATCAAACGAGGAGGATGTAAATAAAGGTTTCAAGAATAATATAGTAAATGAGTTCATATGGAATATTGTTGTAAGAATTTCTTATTATATTGTGAAAATTAGAACTAAAAAATACTTGAGGTATACAAAGTTCAAATGAATTTAAATCTTAAGCAACAAATTAATGTCGAAATACAAGAAGGATACAAAGCAATATAGAGGCATGAAAGATGATTGAGGACAAAGGGATGACTATGAGGAATTGTGATACTGCATCGTATTCGATGACTAACTTAAGATAGATCTTGGAAGCATAAATGGGATTATAAGGCATATACACATATGTGGGGTTGATATTGTGATCAACTAAAACGAAGAATGATTTTTAGTGAATTAAGATTCCCTATAAAGGAGATAATAGGAGAAGTTGAGCATCGAATAAAAAGATAATACCTCATATTTTCTTTGAGCTTGATAAGTAAAATTTTGAGGACAAAATTTTATTTTAAGGGGGGGAGTGTTGTCAAACCCTGTTCTATAAAATAATTACGATGTCATTTACATGCTCAATAGAATGGTTGCATATTTAAGAAGTTTGAGAAATCGTTAAAAGATGATATTACCCCTAATGGTATCATTAAGTCGATTAAACCTCAAATTAGTTCAAATAGGAATTTTAAAGTGAAATTGAGAGTTTCACGGTCTAGGGATGACTCAAAATGGTAATTCGAAGTTCGAGGATCAATTTGGAGTCAAACCAAAATTTTCACTATCTAGGGGTAAAATGGTCATTTACCACTTGGGTACAAAATGAGAATTTTTAGAAAAGATTTTTTAGCCCAATTTGACTTATTGGAGTATGATTTGAGTATTGTAGTATGATTTGAGGTTTAGAAGTGAAAAATTTTAATTCTCGATGTTTTTGGAGTATAGGGGCAAAAACGGTAATTTTACGGCCCCAGAGGCAAATCGGTAAATTTTCACCCCCGACACTTGTCAAGACTAAGGGATTTTATTCATCATGGAAATGGATAAACATGAGAAATGTGTGGTGGAGAATTGAAGAATTAAAAGTCAAATATTTAAAATTTGAACCAATAAAGAAATGCCATGTGTCATGCTTTTATTATTTTATTGTTTCTTTATAAAAAGGCATAAAAACCAGCCCATTTCTCTCATAGTGGTCGGCCAAACCAGAAGAGAAGAGAAACCAAGGAAGAACAAACCCTAGGTGGGGAAAATCAAAGAGAAAGTGTTGGAATTCAAGGATTTGATCAAGCAAAGGTAAAATTTCTTTGATTTTGCTAGTGCTTTACCTTACCCATGCATTTCTCCTTAATTTCCATGGTTGGATTGTATGTTTTCATGGGGAAATCATGGCTGGCCGAATGGGTTTGGTGAGAGAAATGATGTTGGAATTGTTTGATTTTGAGTTATGTTGGTGTTTAGAGTTAGTTAAGCATGTTTAGAAACAAAACAACAAGAAAACAATCCATTTTCCCCATGAACCTTCAATGGCCGAACCCTATGTGAAGTGTAGAAGTAATGAATTGATTTTTTGATCAAGTGAATTGGTTGAAAAATTGATGAAATGATGATTTATGGTGAGAAAATGGAATGGGAAAATTTTTAGTGATAGTGCACCACAATGGCTGAAATTTTCAAGAAGAATTGTGAGGGTTGTTAGGCTCAATTTTAGATTATTGGAATTGTATTTAGTGAATTGAAATATTAGAAATGAAATGGAGCAATTTGGAGCCAAATCGGACATAATTGTCATTTAATCGGGTAATAGGCCGAATTAGGTCAGCACCGCATTTAAGCAGTAGTCGGATAAGTTGCATATTATATCATGCATATACACCGAGCCTGAATTAATTTTATAATGGTCAAGCATTAATGTGGTGAATTATGTATTGTACATTGTGGATGGGTGGTGAGCAAATTACAATGGTAAAAGTACAGAGATTGTGCTCGAAGACTGAGATTAAGAGTATATCGACTCCTAGAACTGTGACTAAACTTACTATCGTCTTAATTATCTGGAGTAGTTTTTATTAAATTTTGAGATTTTATGGTAAAATGGGTTTAAATGGTAAATTGTTATGCTTTTTGAATAAATGTGATTTTATAAAATTTTAGAAATTAAATGATGATCTTGGAAAAATAGAGTAATTGGAGATTGTTTATTTGTTAGGATTTAAATTGTGTTTAAATTGAATGACTTATGACAATATATGAGCATGAATGGCTAAACTGATTTTTGGTGTTAGAATTATTTGTACTGAGTATTCAGCCTTGAGAGGCTAGGTTGCGATAAATTGCCATGTCATGCAGAAAAAGATTTTATAAATCAGGGGGTAGATAAAATAATCCATAATCCCTGCAGTGGAGGTTCTGTGGACTAGCCTAAGAGAGGGGGCACAAAATCAGATATACCTTACCTCGATCGGAGAGTCATGTGGAGGGTGTCTCTGGAGGTAAAGATTTGAGTGCACTTCACGTGGACCACCGCGTGAGAGTGAGACTCAGTCAACGCCAAGGCATGGCTAGATTTTCAAATGTAAAAATATGTTCATGTGTGTACTACACTGAACAGCCTTGACGGTCTCGATTAGATGCCTAGGCCAAGGCATCCCCGGAATGATTTTGTCAGGAGCCAAGTTTTGTGAAATACATAAGCCAAGTTGATTATTTGAGTAAATTGATTATTGATGTTATGAAAAACATACTGAAATGGAATATCTTACTTGTCTCCATTTACTCGATTTTAGATGGTTTAGATAGTATCCGTTTACTCACTAGGATTTTATAATCTCACCACCCTCAATTCCCCACATTTCAGGCTCGGGATAGCCGGTAGATAATCGATTGCATCAAGGACTTCAGTTAGCCTTGCATCGACAAAATTATAGGTTCACAGACTTTCACCTTATTGGTTAGTTGGGGGCCCACGTGTCACTGTAAAAGTAATTTTATACTTCAGTTATATGATTTAAAGTATGTATGAACATATTTAGCTTTTACACCAGGTTTTTAGCGGGTTTCAGTATTTTCAAAGAAAAATGATGAAAATGCCCATGTGAGCCAGAAAATAATATTATATTGTTTTGATTTGGAAACGACTTATGATTTCTTGAAATGCGAGATTTAATAATTGTCATTCACCGTGGAGATGCCGAAGCTGATGCTAAGCCTTGCGGGATTTCGATCGGTATTTCAGGTAATGAGTGCCTATCGAGGATGTCGCAGTGATTGTCGTAGGTCCGATGGGAGTTTCGGGTCGTGACATTTCTACTTTCTATATGAGAATATAAATGTAGGTGAAGTGTGTTGGCATATGCTTAGATGTGTTATAAATTTGGAGTTGAATTTGGAACATTGTTGTTGTCCAATGAGATGACTTGACTCCATCAAGCTCTTTATCCTTTCACAAACTCTTCTGACTTTTGAAACTAAATGTGCTATTCTTTTCCTGCTTTCGTCTCCGCCATGGTCATGCTAATTCGTACAATATTTAACGAAATGGTACCCAAACCAATGCTAATTTGATTACAATATTTATTTGTTTACCATTGTACCATTGCTTTTTCAAACTTGGGGTTGTGTAGATTGTAGTGAATGACTAATTGAATGCAAGATTATCTACTCCAGTCAGGCAATCTTCATAAAAGTTATCCTCAATCGAAATCATAAAGTCGGGTTTCCATCCGACAGCTTTTGAGTCCCAAAGCAATACTAAAGGAGTTTGGACCACACCCCAAAATACAAAGATATGTGATTAAGTTTATAAGTTTACTAGGTGGACTTTGTAGTCTTTGGCCTAGGCCGGTTCAGCAACATTCCTAACATTCTAGAGTTTCCTTAAGGAAAAGGGTTAGACACCTTTCACGGTGAGGTAATACACTCCATGGATTATGCTGCCACAGATTATGAACTTGTTGCTAAATGCATCAAAGGGAAGCGAATTGTTGTCATTGAACTCCATAAATTTGCCAAATGGCTACGATTATTACAGTTCTATATGTGTGTAGGTATTTTTATTGAATGTCGACTATGGTTCATAGTTTTTGTTCAAAACTGTATATTTCGTATGGTTGGACTTATATGCACATCATTTTATGAAATGTATAAACAATTGACTATATCTCATAGCTATTAAAAATGGTCAATATGTTTGATTTATTTTTGATGCAAAGGTGATGTAATTTTCTTGCTTCTAATTAAATTGTTCAGATTTGTTTGTCAATTATATGGTTCATTTGCTTATATTTGGATTTTTTATACTGTATCCGTTTATAACTTTTCTATGCTATATTTTTTCTACTTTTAATCTGCTATCTAATGTATGCATTTTCTACATTCATCCTTTATGATCTCCTGTAGGAAGAATTTGAAGTCAACATTGCTGTATTCTTGAAAATCAGTGTTCAGTCAATACACATTGCATATTTTGTTTTACATAATTTTTAAAATCAATTATTTGCAAAATTTTACAAACCCGGGCAAGGCGTGAGGTTATTTCTAGTTAAGTTATTAATATGCTATACTATATATATTTATTAATATACAATATAAGGTCTATACACTATAGACTACTAGACTATAATAAATGACTTTTAAGATTTATTAATAAACTACAATAATATAATATAACTTATATTAATATAGTAAGTTATATTAAATTATTAATATCAGTATACTATAGTAATATAGCTTATATTACTAAATTAACTTATATTAATATTAATATTATATAATAATATAACTTATATTAGTAATTAAATATAATAGCATATTAATATATTATATATTGATATATTAATGACTTAATGAGTTAATGTTATTATATTATAACATATAACAATATACTACATATATTATATAGTATACTTATTAATATACTAATTAATCAATAACAATATATTATTATATATAACAATATACTATTATATAGTATATATATTATTTGACTTCTTAGTATACTTATATACTATATAAGTATATATTAACTATACATAGTAATATATTAATATGCTATACATAGTATTAGCATATAGTTATACACTATATATAATATATCTTAGTACAATATATATATTATAATTATATATTAATTATATATGGTAAATATTAACACAGTATACATTGTTTACAATTATATATAATATAATATATATCTTAATACACTATGCATAGTATACTTATTTTTTTTTGAGAATTCTATATAGTATACTTATTAATATACTAACTAGTCAAAAATTATATATTAACAATATACTAAATTAGTGTATTAGTAAAATTATAAGTAATAATGTAATATGTGGTAACAAATAGTACATTATTAATATAGTATTAAATAAATTAAAAAAATTTAAAAAATTTTGGTTAAGTCGGTTAAAATTGATTTAATTGACTAAAATTGGTTAATTTAAAGTAGGTTAAAGTCATTAAATCAGTTCAGTTCAATTAATTTTTTTAAGGAGGTTGGTTAAGTCGATCAATGATATTCCTTAACCGATTTAATTGAATGCTCACCCTTACACATAAACATGTCACATCACTATCCATTATGACATGTTAACATGTCATGTCAACATAATGTGAGATAAAATAATAAGTAACGATTTGACCAATGACAATTAATCAATCATTAGTAATAAAAGCTTATTTGGTCTAAAAATAAAAATATAATGACTTAATTGAACGCAATAAAAGAACCTGAACCCAGAAAAGGAAAGGAATGGACTAAGCGATGAGTTCATTGGCCATACATAGTGAAGGGGGATGAGGGTCAACCTCTTTCATGACCCATGGCCATAGTGTGTCACTTGGTTAGCATTTCTAGAACAATGGTTTTTCGATAGAAAAACAAGGGAGTTAGCTATAGTTGAGACACGTTTTTCGGATGGACGATATGGATTTTTTCAAGATGTTTAACCACTTTTTTAACTGTGAGAGGGAGGTCATTCAGAATCCACTAGCTCTAGAACCGACAAAAGTTTCCCATGCCGATCCCCATCAAGCACAACATGAGGCACGTCGAAGTGCCATTCACACTTTGATTCTTGAGCAAGATTGGGAACATTGTGAGAAAGGGAAAGGGTGGCTGTCCATTCATTTTTTGAAAATGGCAGAAAGAGACTTCAGTGTAGCAAAAAACATTATGTCTCACGATCTGGAAATATCTGTGAAGGTGGATACTGAAACCCTTCACGGATGGGTGGAGGAGAAAAAAAAGAACCTAATGAATCCCCTAAAATCCCTCATTAGGGAATGTAAACGCTAGGAACGACATGATTAAAGCATCAACGCAGCAGAATAAAAAAAATTGAAATAAAATAAAAACCATTCCTCCTACCTTTTGATCATCTTTGGTTGTTTAATGCAAAGTTAAGCACCACATAAAATCAAAAAAAGTTTTACCTTTCTAAATGATATCATAATCAAATGGATTCCTTTTGGTGATAAAACATGAACACCTTTTATGTGAAAGAATCCCAACCACTCAATCGCTTGGCCTCCAATGATGCACACACGATTGTAACGAATCCTTCTTAAGGAGAGAACTTTATGCCATGGGCTTGTGTTAGTGTCACAGCCTAAATCTTGGGCCATGACCGGTGCATGGGCCCAATGGGCATAGCCCACTAAGCCCAAGCAAGCATTTTTATGCAATCCCGATCATCATTTCTAAAACCACATATTGTAATTCTTTACTAAAATATTTTAGGAACATTTTATAGTGACCCAATACTTACAATTTTATTATGTCAAAATAATGTCACCTGTCTACTAACTCTTAGTGGCATCAATAATCAAATATACCTATTTGACTTATAACATGGATACTAGCGAATTTCATTACATATGCGTGTTCATAGGTAACAGACCCTTGACTGTCAGCAGAGTGACTGTGGGTGAAGCTACAGTTACTGAGATGCCATAGTACCTACCAAGAAGGCGAGCATATGTGGACAACTCAATCTAGGTCCCAACTACCTCCAAATCTGAAAACATGAAGTTTAAAAATGTGAGTATAAAACTCAGTGAGTGAACATAAGAAGTGTCAAGCCCGATCTTATAAAATACTTTCCATGTCATTCATATGATTGACAATATGCTTGCATACTTGGAAAGCCCTGAAAGAAAAATCGTTAAAAGACGACAATGTACCAAATGGTACAATTAAGTTAATTTAAGTCTCGAACTAGATCAAATAGAGAATTTAAAATGAAATTAAGAATATTAAAGTTCCAGAATGGTTTAATATGGTGATTTGGAGTTCGAGGATCAATTTGAAGTCAAACTAGAATTTTTACTGTCCAGGGGCAAAATGGTCATTTGCCACCCAAGGACACAATGGGAATTTTTAGAAAAGAATTTTTTTAGCCCCATTTGACTTATTGGAGTATGATTTGAGTATTGGAGTATAATTTGAGGGTTTGGCAGTGAAAAAGTTTAATTCCAGTGATTTCTAGAGTGTAGGGGCAAAATCGTAATTTTGCCACTCGCGGACAAAATTTGAGATTTTGAGAGAATTTAGATCAAATTTGACAAATTGGAGAATGGTATGAGTATAAGGGATGAAAAATATGTCTATGGGCAATTTTTCAATTTTTGGGGTAAAAATGTAATTTTTGACTTTTACGGGGGTAAAAGTGTAAATTTCAAAAATTACTCCACCAAGACTTTGGATAAGTCTGAGAATTTTACCTAAGCTATGGATATGTGGGACAAGTGTATGGTGAAAATTTGGAAATAAATGGATGGCTAGAATTTAAGGAATTAATAAAACATTAAAAAAATGAATAAAATAATATTATATTATTTTAGCCTTTAAAAAGGTGAAAATTCCGGAATTCTCATCTTCTTCAGCTGTCCAAACCAGGGGAGAAAAGGGGAAAAAAAAAACAAGAATCCTACCTGAAAAATTTGGAGAAAATCAAGAGAAATCAAGAAATCAAGCATTAAAAAGGTAAATTTCATTGATTTTCCTTGTGATTTTCACTACCCATGCATTTTTTTCTCATTTCCATGCAAAATTAGAAAGTGGGTATGGACACCCATGCTGGCCAAACCTCCATGGATGAGTTTTGAGCTTGATTTTTGGTTGATTTTAATTGAATTAAGTGATTTTAGTTAAGTTATATTGAAATATAGCAAAAATAAGCTAGAAATATAATTTTCTCCCATTGAAACCCATTATGCTGAATTTTCTAGGGGAATATTGGCTGCTGATCTTGATGGTTATTTGAGGAATTATGATGAATAATGATGAATTATGAGCCTAGAAAAATAATGGAAATTTTCGGAGCAAAAATACAAAATTTTACCCACTAGGGGTATTTTCGTAATTTATTATCGAGACTGATAATTTGCACCACACTGAGGGACATTAAGTCAATTTGGGTGCAATTGAGGTATAGAAACTGAAAAAAATTAATTTGGAGTTTAAACGGACGCGTATATCAATTTATCGGGTAAAAGACCGAAATAGGCTAACACCGCATTTAGGCAAAAATTTAGACATTTTTGCATTCCATATCAAGCATTAGTAGTCTAAATTAGTTTAATTTCAATTTAGTACCAATGTGGTGAATTTCTCGATTTTGTATTGTGTCAAGGTGGTGAGTCCTCTAATAAAGGCAAGGGAATTGCACCCGAGGACCAATAGTCTGAGTATTTCGAAAATCCTCACTCTAGACACGGTGAGTAACCTTACCATCATTTTAATTATCTAAAGTATGTTTTTATTCGGTTTTGGTGAATTTTATGAAAATGAGTTCAAATGGTAAATTTTTATGTTTTGTAAACAAAATGAGTTTAAATGAAAATATTTTATAAATTGTCTTGAAACGAAATAACGATTTTGAAAAATAGAGTAATTGGAGACCACTGATATGTTGTAAATTTAAAATTGAATTAATGGCTTATGATTATTGTATTGGCATGACTGGCTGGGCTGTGTTTTTATGAATTATATGAATTGCTTTATTTTACCCTTGCAGGCTGGGTAGTAATATATTAGCCCTGTCATGCTGTCAAAATTTTATTGTATGGTGGGTTTGACCTGCTGCAGTGGGCTGGATTCTGTGGACTAGCCTATTAGAGGGGCACGAAATCCTGTTATATTTTTACCTCGGTTGGAGAGGCGAGTAGGGTAACTCCTGAGGTATAACTTTTAGAGTTCACTTCACGCCAAACCACCTCGTGAAGGGGAACTCGGCCAACGTCAAGGAATGGCTATGTTTTCAAAATAAAAACATGACTTTCTAATAGCCTTGGCGGACTCAGTTGGGATAGCCCTCGGCCAAGGTATCCCAAATAACTGAGTATGATAATAATTTTTGGCATGAGCCAAGCTTTTTAAGAAATTCATAAGCCATACTGATTACTTGCTTTAAATAAATTGATTTCATTTGGTTGAAATAAGTTGAAAGATGATAAATTACAGTTTGATGAAATGTTTTAATAGTCTCCTTTTACTCGACTTTAGATATTTTGAGTGATGTTTGTTTACTCACTAGGATTTTATAATCTCACCACCCTCATTTCCACCCATTTCAGGTTCAGAATAGATTGTAGATAACTGATATCGGCAAGGATTACAGTTGAACTTGCCACATCCAAAGACTGTAGGTTCATTTCTTTTGATACTTTTGATCATTCGTGGGCCCACGTGTCACTGTAAATTAAATTCTATACTTTGGTTATCTGTATTACGGTATGTAAGAATTTATTTTGCTTTTACGCTATAAAAATTATTTATGCAGTGTTCTTAAAATATCGTTTTATGTGAAAATTGAATATTTTATTGAATATTTTTATTTTATTATAACAGTCATAATTCCATTTTAAACGAATGTTTTAGACATCCAAAATTATTTTTGATTAAGAAATATGTGTTTTCCACTTACATACTATATTTTTAGATGATTTTTGAGATTTTTGGGATAAATGACAAAAATACCCCTGTGAGACGGAAATTAATATTTCATTTGTTTAAGTTGGAAACAGTTTAAAATCTTTTAAAATGTGGTATTTGGAAACAGTTACCCACAGGGGAAATGAGAAGCTGATATTAAAGCCTTGCGGGGTCTCGGTTGACATTCCGGGTAATGAATGTAAATTGAGACGTCGCGGCGGTTGTCACGGGCTCGATGGGAGTTCCGGGTCGTGACAAGAAGGGAACAAGCAATCGATAAGAACTTGGAAATCATGATGCACTTGTTTCAAAAACAATGCAATTGATTTAATTTCTTACTAAAAACCCCTCATTTCAAACTTTGATTAATAACCTCATAGTGTTGCAAAAACCCATGATCAATCCATGAAGTTAAATGGGTGAAAAATATGTCAAAATCAAGCAAGGTAGCAAGCATGATAGCAAGTTTCTCGCTATAACGAGAAACAATCTTAGTTTGCATATGTTTTGGTTTTTCCAGAATATCTCCCACTACAGAAGTCCAATTGACATGATTTTTAGACCATTAGAAGATAAGAGGCTGGGCTACAACTTTTATGTTTACCACTTTGCCCAGTTCTGACTGAAAGGTGGTAAAAATCATTGTCAAAGTGGAAGCACTGAACTAGAATTTTGGAACCACCCGAGAGTTTCTCGCTGAACCGAGAATCCATTTTTGCTACAGCGAAATTCCTCGCTACAGTGAGAATTCTTTTTCGCTGCAGCGAGAAATAGGGTTGGTTTGTGCCCCCACCACTTGAGAGTTTCTTGCTGCAGCGAGATTCAGGGCAGATGGCAAATTAAGGGATTTTCACATGCCACAAAATCCATTCCTACCATACTGCACATCAAAGTGAACACATTGACAATAATCAAGTTTCTCATAATTCATTTCATTCACATATTATAATCATAAACTTTCTATCACATATACATATATAAACATACATAAACACGTACACCACCCCACTTCATTCATCGTCATAGCCGAGTGATCATCATCGACTTATGCGCACTCCCTACTTGCACATAGTCGGGTCTCATCATCGGCTTATGCGCACTCCCTACTCGCACATAGCTGGGTCATCATTAGCTCATGTGCACTCCGACATCGCACATAGCTGGGTCATCATTATCACACAACATTATTCATTAATGCATAACACATATTCATATATATACATACCAACATAATATAAAAGCACATGGATTTATCTTTTTACATATTTCACATTTTCACAACATCAAAACATTTCATCGAGGGTTTGTTCCCATGCATAATTTAATGAAAACCAAGTAAAATCATTTAAATGCTTCATCCCAACACATATGTATTTCCCAAAAACACTTTGATGCAAGTTCACTCACCGGTCTTGTTGATTCTTTTGCTTGACTCTAGCCTCAACTAATGCTCCAAATGGACATGTGAGGCCTTGTTGGAACCTATACACACACAATATCACCAACAACTCAAATTGGCATTAATATAATTCAAAAACCTCTTTCCTAAATCAAGTTCTACTAGTTATTCCTAACTAGTTTCCAATTGCCTTTTGATTAGCTATCGATTTTCTCTACTTTAGTATCACTAGAAATAAATAAACAAACCTCAACAATAAAACAACTCACAACTCCAATTACTAGCCATTATCAACAACCTAAAATCAATCTTAATTTATTACTCACCTTGGTGAATTTGTAGTTGAATTCCTTTTCAAGAATACTTAAGCTACCATGGAAAATCCCTCTTTCTCTCTCTCTAAACTTCCAACTAGTGAGAGAAAGTATTGAGGAAAGACTTTTGAGGCTCCTTGAGGTGTAGAAGTGAAGGAACATGAAAAACCTTATGGAAAAGTGCTCACAAGCATGAGAATTGGAATTAACTTGAAAAAGATAAGGAAGTTTTAAGGTTCCTTCCCATGGAGGATGAAGAAAAATGTGAAATGGAGAGAAGAGTTGGGGAAGAAGAAATTGCTAGAAGTTGCTAAAGCTTTAGATATTTATATCTAAAGTTTATCTAATTCTCATGTAATTTACCAAAATGCCCTCCATAAGGTGACTTTGTCTTCTTTCCTTTAGTTCAACTTTTTACTCTTTAGACACTGAGACGAAGTCCATAATGGTGTTGAAGTACTCGAGTTCACAAAAACTTAAAAATTTCAACTCGAAGTGCAAAATGACCATTTTGCCCATATTGCAGAAGTCATCATTATTTCTATTTCCTTCGTTATTTTATCCTTATTTTCATCATTCATTTATGCCTTAGGCCTATTTAGGCTTTTATAACATCAGAAAACCCAATCGTAGGAGCTCACCAAGAGAAATGATGAAATTACCCGTAGTCAGTGTTATCGCGTCTACTTTTAGTGACGTGTCTATGGAGGTCGAAGTTTCACAAGCTCACTTATGAATTACCCCTTTAACTCAGTAATCAACCTCAAATGGGCGTCCGATAAGCTTTATTTGTCACGACCTGAAACTCCCCATTGAGCCCGTGACAACCGTCGCGAAGCCTCGACAAACATTCTTCACCCCGAATGTCGATCGAAACCTCGCAAGGCTCTCGTATCAGCTTTCGCACTTCCCCGGTGAGCAATAGTTATCAAATAATCAAAATACGAAGGATTACAAATCATTTCCAAATCATAACATAACATTTTTTTTGGCTCACAGGGGCATTTTCGTCATTTTTGTTGAAAACCTCGAAACTTTCTAAAAATGTAGTAAGTAAGCCGAAAATATATATTTAATGATTTAAAAAAAATTAAATATCTAAAACATTCATTTGAAATGAAAATTTGACCATTTGAATATAATAAAAATATTCAATAAAATAACTATTTTCTTGTAAAATAATTTTCGTAAAACTATCGGTACATAATTCTTATAGCGCAAAAGTTAATTATATTCATATATACTATAAAGCAAATAACCAAAGTATAAAATTTCTTTTACAGTGACACGTGGGCTCACCTTTAACCAAAATGTATCGGAAGCTGGAAACCTACAGCTTTTACCGATTCGAGTCCAAATGAAAGTCCTTGTCAAAGTTAGCTAACTATGGAATTCCCCGAGCCTGAAATGTGAGGAAATGAGGGTGGTGAGATTATAAAATCCTAGTGAGTAAACAAATACCATCTAAACTATCTAAAGTCGAGTAAATGGAGACAATTAAAATAAATCATCATACTGTAATTTCATTACCTTTCAACTCATTTCAACCAAATAAAATCAATCAATAAAAATCGAGTAATCAACTTGGCTTATGAATTTCTTAAAACTTTGGCTCGTGCCAAAACTCATACTCGATGATACCTTGCGCAGGGCATCTAACCGAGTTCGCCAAGGCTGTTTAAATTTTGTATACACTTAAAATATATTTTAGTTTGAGAAAAATACAGCCGTTCCTTGGCGTTGGCTGAGTTCCCCTTCACGTGGTGGTTTGGAATGAAGTGAACCCTAAGCTTTACCCCAGGAGATATCCTACGCGCCTCTCCGTTCGAGGTAATAATATAATGGAGTTTACTGTGCCCCTCTAATAGCCTGGCCCACGGAACCCCCTCTGCAGTAAATAATTAATATATAATCCACCAATCAATAAAATTCATTATAGCATGACATGGCAATTTATCGCAACCTAGCCTCTCAAGGCTGAATACTCAGTGCAAATAATTCTAACACCAAAATCAGTTTAGCCATTCATGCTCATATATTGTCATAAGCCATTCAATTTGAAACCATAAATTTACAACACAAGCAGGCAGTCTCCAATTACTCTATTTTCAAAATCAGTATTCGATTTTCCAGAAAATTTATAAAATCATTTTATAAAATCACAATTTCTCTTAAAACATAGCAATTTACCATTTAAACCCATTTTTCATAAAACCACGTAGTTGTATAAAACTATTCTAGATAATTAAGACGATAATAAGTTCACTCACAGTTCTAGGAGTCGATATACTCCTAATCCCAGTCTCCAAGCACAATCTCTGTACTTTTACCAGTGTACTTTGCTCGCCACCTATCCACAATGTACAATACATAATTCATCACATCAATGCTTGACCATTATAAAATCAATTCAGGCTCGGTATATATGCATGATATGATATATAACTTATCAAACTACCGCTTAAATGCGGTGCTGACCTAATTCGGCCTATTATCTCCAATTTAACTCCAAATCAATTCTTCTCACTTTCTACACTCCAATTATACCTAAATTACCTCCATGACTGTGAATGAGATTCAATTTATCAGTTTCAATAGCAAATTACGAAAATACTCCTAGTGGGTAAAAATCGTATTTTTGCTCCGAAAATTTTTATTATTTTTCTAGGCTCATAATTCATCATTTCTTAACCAATTCTCCTAAAATGAAAATCAAATTTATCCTCACTCAACACATGATAAATTCGGCCATTAATGATTGTGGGAGAAAATAAATTCTTTTCTTGTTTTTTGTTTCTAAATATGCTAAACTAACTTAAAACACTAATATAACTTAAAATCAAATTAATCTAACAAGTTTCTCTCTCCTAACCCATTTTTTCAGAATTGAATTCATCATGAAAACATGTAATTTAATCATGGAAAATAAAGAGAAATGCTTGGGAATAAGAAAACTCAAGCTTATTAGAAAAAATCTCACCTTTTTCACTTAATTTTCTTGAAAATTCACACTTTTTCTTTGATTTTCTCTCTCTAGGGTTCTGTTTTTGTTTTCTCTCTCTTCTTGCTGGTTTGGCCGGCCATGGGGTGGAAGATGAGCTGATTTTTGTGGCTTTTAAAAAGAAAAATAATAAATTAATAAAGGCATGACGCGTGGCATCATGTCATTGGCCCGTTTTTAAAACTTTAAAAATTTTAATCCTTTTTATCTCCACCACACAATTAGTCAATGGTCAAAATGAGGATAAAGGAAGACCATGTGCTGAAAAAATGTCCTGGTGGTGGAAAATTACAATTTTGCCCCTGGGGTGGCAAAATTACCATTTTACCATTTTACTCCAAATTATACCGAAATTAACATTTTTCACTTCTAAACCTCAAATCTTACTCCAATAAGTCAAATTATACTCCAATAAGTCAAATGGGGCCAAAAAAATCTTTTCTAAAATTTCCATTTTGTCCTCAGGTGGCAAATGACCATTTTGCCCCTAGATAGCGAAAATTTCGGTTTGACTCCAAATTGATCATCGAACTCCGAATCACCATATTAAATCATTATGGGGCTTTAAAATTCTTAATTTCATTGTAACTTCTCTATTTGATCTAGTTCGAGGCTTAAATCAACTTTGTTGTACCTTTAGGTACAATACCGACTTTTGTAAATTTTTCGAGACTCTCCTAGCATGCAAACATGCTATCCATCACATGTATGTCATGATAAATATTTTTATAGAGTCGGGCTTGTCATCTTCTCCCCCACTTGGATCAACCATATGATCCTTATTCTTGATTGACTTCAACATCCGACTAAATATTAATATTTTAATATTATTTTATTAATAAAATATTATTTTATTCTAAAAATTTTATCTTGTCTCCTTGGTACCCGAAATACCTTATTATGCCTCACTTGACTTCTGAATCGCCTTTTATCTCACAAATTCTCTTTCGATAAAATTATTATTATTATTTTATTGTTATTTTCTCACTTGCGAAATATTTTATCCTAAACTACTCCTTTCGTCTCTTATCACTTTTAAACATTTTAATTGGCCTCAATTTGCATTTGATCAACTTTATTTATCACCATATCAAAGTATGGGGTATTTCATTATTAGCCACCATTTCAAAGTACGGGGTACTACAGTTAGCAAGTGGACAACGATTTATCCTTTTCTCTTCTTTGATTTCCAGCAAAGAATCAAAGGAGAAGTTTTTCAAAATAAAAAAAAAATAAACTTCTCAAGAGTAGCAGCACTCAAGAGAAAAATCTTTTTTTTTGTTTCCTTTTTCTCTTAGAAAAAAAGTGTGGCTATAACGTAATGTTTATATCTAGGTTAAACTTATTAAAATTTGCAAAATAAGTCCTTAATATTATAACAATTATAATATTTAACCAATATCTAAACTTTTTTAATTAGGTCCTTAGTAGTTAAAACCTAGAATTTGATTTAAGTCTAACTTAAATCATCACACTCTCAATTTAATCCAAATTGTAACTTTTGTGTGTAACCCATTAGGTTCTTAACATGTTGGCAATGGAATTGAATTATAATATTATTCATTAATTAATTTAAATGAATCATATTCAATTTTAAATTAACTAATTCAATTCCATAGACCTGATTGGCATCTAGCAATGTATCATGACCACCCAATTGTTAGGAGAGTCAAAGGATTCTTTGACAACCTTTAGTGTATAGTTTTTTAGTGTAATTCATTCCCTCATCATATATCCCGAAGATAATAAAAGCTTGGTGCAACGCCTACTCTTATTGATCTCCATATTTGTTCTTGCAGTTAGATCATTAGTGTCATTACCTGAAACTCTCATCGAGCCCGTGACAACCTCTGTGAAGCCTCGACAAACATTCTTCACCCCGAATGCCGATCAAAACCTCGCAAAGCTCTCGTATCAGCTTTCGTAATTTTCCGGTGAGCAATAGTTATCAAATATCGTAATTCGAAGGATTACGAGTCATTTCCAAATTAGAACATAACATATTGTTTTCTGGCTCACAGGGTCATTTTCGTCATTTTTTGTCAAAAATCTCAAAACTTGCTAAAAATGTAGTAGGTAAGCAGAAAATATATGTTGAGTGATTTAAAAACAAATTAAGTATCTAAAATGTTCATTTGAAGTGAAAATTTGACCATTTAAATATAATAAAAGTATTCAATAAAATAAACCATTTTCTTGTAAAATAATTTTTTATAAAGCTATCGGTAAATAATTCTTATAGCGTAAAAGTTAATTATATTCATATATACTATAAAGCAAATAACCAAAGCATAAAATTACTTTTACAGCAACACGTGGGCCCACATCTAACCAAAATGCATCGAAAGCTGAAAACCTACAGCTTTTGCCGATTCAAGTCCAAATGAAGGTCCTTGTCAAAGTCAGCTAACTATGAAATTCCCCGAGCCTGAAATGTGAGGAAATGAGGGTGGTGAGATTATAAAATCCCAGTGAGTAAACAGACACCATCTAAACTATCTAAAGGTGAGTAAATGGAGACGAATTAAAATAAGTCATCATATTGTAATTTCATTACCTTTCAACTCATTTCAACCAAATAAACAAATAGGCTTATGATTTCCTGAAAAGCTTGGCTCGTGCCAAAAATCATTCTCATACTCAGTTATCAGGGATACCTTGATCGAGGGTTATCCCAACTGAGTCCGCCAAGGTTGTTAAATGTATTTACATCCGAAATTTTAGCCATGCCTTGGCGTTGGCTGAGTCTCACTCTCACGAGGTGGTCCACGTGAAGTGCACTCAAATCTTTACCTCAAGAGATACTTCATCCAACATCTCCCCTCGGAGGTAAATATATAATTGGGTTATCGTGCCCCTCTCATAGGCAGTCCACGGAAACCCCCACCACTGCAGTGACTATGGATTATTTTATCTACCACCTGATTTATAAAATTTTTTTTTGCATGACATGGCAAATTATCGCAACCTAGCCTCTCAAGGCTGAATACACAGTACAAATAATTCTAACACCAAAAATCAGTTTAGCCATTCATGCTCATATATTGTCATAAGCCATTCAATTTAAAACCATAAAATTACAACACATCAAGTGGTCTCCAATTACTCTATTTTCAAAACCATAATTCAATTTCAAGACAGTTTATAAAATTATTTTATTTAAACATATTTTACTTATAAAACATAAGGATTTACCATTTAACTCATTTTTCATAAAATCACAAAAACGAATAAAAACTACTTTAGATAATTAAGACGATAGTAAGGTTACTCACAGTTCTAGGAGTCGATGTACTCTTAATCCCAGTCTCCAAGCACAATCTCTGTACTTTTACCAGTGTAATTTACTCACCACCTATCCACAATGTACAATACATAATTCACCACATCAATGCTTGACCATTATAAAATCAATTCAGGCTCGGTGTATATGCATGATATGATATGCAACTTATCCGACTACCGCTTAAATGAGGTGCTAACTTAATTCAGCCTATTACCCGATTAAATGACAATTGTGTTCAGTTTGGCTCCAAATTGCTCCATTTCATTTATAATATTTCAATTCACTAAATACAATTCCAATAATCTAAAATTCAGCCTAACAATCCTCACAATTCTTCTTAAAAATTTTGACCATTGTGGTGCACTATCACTAAAAATTTTCCCATTCTATTTTTTTACCATAAATCATCATTTCATCAATTTTCAACCAATTCACTTGATCACAAAATCAATTCATTACTTCTACACTTCACATAGGGTTCGGCCATTGAAGGTTCATAGGGAAAATGGATTCTTTTCTTGTTGTTTTGTTTCTAAACATGCTTAACTAACTAAAAACACTAACATAACTTAGAATCAAATCAATCTAACATCATTTTCTCTCCATACCCATATTGACCAGCCATGAATTCACCATGAAAGTATGTTTTTCAACCATGGAAATTAAGGGAAAATGCATGGGTAAGGTAAATCATTAGTAAAATCAAAGAAATTTTACCTTTGCTTGATCAAATCCTTGAATTCCAACACTTTCTATTTGATTTTTCCCACCTAGGGTTTGTTTTTCCTTGGTTTCTCTTCTCTTCTGGTTTGGCTGACCACTATGGGAGAAATGGGCTGATTTTTATGCCTTTTTATAAAGAAACAATAAAATAATAAAAGCATGACACATGGCATTTCCTTATTGATTCAAATTTTAAATATTTGACTTTTAATTCTTTAATTCTCCACCACACATTTCTCATGTTTGTCCATTTCCATGATGAATAAAATCCCTTGGTCTTGACAAGTGTCAGGGGTAAAAATTTACCGATTTGCCCTCAAGGTGGCAAAATTATAATTTCGCCCCTATACTCCAAATTATACTAAAAATTAAAATTTTTTACTTCTAAACCTCAAATCATACTCCAATACTTAAATCATACTCCAATAAGTCAAATGGGGCCAAAAACTATTTTCTAAAATTTCCCATTTTGTCCTTAGGTTACAAATGACCATTTTGCCCCTAGATAGTAAAAATTTTGGTTTGACTCCAAATTGATCCTCAAACTCCAAATCACCAATTTAAATCATTCTTGGACTGTGAAACTCTTAATTTCACCTTAAAATTCCTATTTGAACTAGTTCGAGGCTTAATTGGCTTAATGATACCATTAGGGGCAATATCGTCTTTTAGCGATTTTCTCAAACTTCCTAAATATGCATCTATTCTATTGAGCATGTAAATGACGTCATAATTATTTTATAGAACAGGGTTTGACAATTAGCTTTATGGAGACTTATGAAACTCATTTCATAATCTCCTAATCACTTTGGCCAAGGATTTGATTAAGCTAATGTCAACCAGAAACTAATGAGATATTTCCCTTCGAATCACTTGTAGTGATGATTCTTATCTTGACCACTCATTTGCCTTCATATGCTTCATTCTATACTCAAAAACATCTTGTTTTGGGATCCTTGATTAGGCACCCATAAGGATGAAATCAAAGCATAGTACTCCACATACAAGACAACTTGGTGTCTCAAGTTTAGGGAGTAGTTACACAGCTAACACATGAGAAGTATTGCATAGACACTTGAGTGAAATACCAAATGCACTTATCATGGTGGGTCATGTTTAGTGAACTCGCTATCCCATGGCAAGCACCCACATGCTAGTTCAAAGTATCTCTATACTTCAACCTATGAAAACGATTGCTTACTTCACAAGTAAGGAACATAACATGTGCCAATCTTTGAGCATTATTGATGCCCTGTCTCAATAATACAATGATCAGGAACTTTTAGGAACAATGCTTTAATGCATAAGGATCTCATAATTGTATCCCAATACAATTCCTTTGCAAGGCATATATAGTTCCATGAGCTTTATCTACATAAGTACAAAAAGTAATTAAATTACAAACTTATGGATAAAGAACTACCTCAATGTTATTATGAATAACAAAATGTCATACATGAATATCTCAAAATTGCAGTTCCCAAACAATCACAGATTGGCTTGAAGGGCTTTTACTAACAATCTCCCAATAGCACTAAAGCCAATCGCTTATGTATCTAATACCAATGTTCTCAACATGACAATTATGCCTCTGCTGGGACAGTGCTTTAGTGAGAGGATCAGCAATATTATCCTCAGTGGGTATACGCTCTATGTAAATGTCTCTTCTTCCAATGATCTCCCTGATCACATGGTAATGCCGCAATACATGTTTGGATTTCTGATGAGACCTTGGTTCCTTTGCTTGTGCAATGGCTCCATTGTTATTACAATACAAAGGTATTGGATCAACAATGCTAGGAACCACATCTAGTTCAGTAATGAACTTCTTAATCCAAACTGCCTCTTTTGCTGCCTCAGACGCAAAGATGTATTCGACCTCGGTTGTAGAATCTGTAGTCGTCTCTTGTTTGGAACTTTTCCAACTCACTGCACCTCCATTGAGTGTGAATACATATCCACTTTGCAACTTACTATCATATTTGTCAGTTTGAAAGCTTGCATCTGTATAACCCTTAACTTGGAGTTCACCTCCTCCATAAACCAGAAATACATCCTTAGTTCTTCGTAAATACTTCAAGATGTTTTTCACAGCTATCTAGTAACTTTCACCAAGATTAGCTTGGTATCTACTTGTGACACTTAAAGCGTAAGATACATCTGGTCTAGTGCAAAGCATTGCATACATGATAGATCCTATTGTTGAAGCATATGGGATTTTATCCATGGGATTTCTCTCTTCTTGATTCTTTGGACATGTGTCCTTGGAGAGATAGATGCCTTGTGACGTAGGCAAGTGTCCCTTTTTGGACTCCATCATGTTAAACCTCTTTAGCACCTTGTCTATGTATATGGATTGGGAAAGACCTAGCAACCTTTTAAATCTATCTCTATAGATCTTTATTCCTAGAATCTAAGTTGCTTCTCCCAAATCCTTCATGGAGAATTGTTTGGATAGCCAAATCTTTGTTTATTGTAGCAATGGCATATCATTTCCTATGAGCAATACGTCATCAACATATAACACTAGGAAAATTATGGCACTCCCACTAACCTTTTTATAGACACATGGTTCATCCTCATTTTTGATGAAGTCAAACCCTTTTACAGCTTCATCAAAACGGATGTTCCAACTCCGAGAAGCTTGCTTACGTCCATAAATGGACTTTTGAAGCTTACACACTTTATTAGCATTAGCATTAGATATAAAACCTTCAGGTTGTGTCATGTACATTGTCTCTTGCAAGTTTCCATTAAGGAATGAAGTTTTTACATCCATTTGCCATATTTCATAATCATGGTATGCAGCAATTGCAAGCAAAATCCTAATAGATTTAAGCATAGCAACTAGTGAAAAGGTTTTTTCAAAGTTAATAACTTGTCTTTGTTTGTAACCTTTTGCTATTAGTCTAGCTTTAAAGGTTTTCACCTTGCCATTTACATCGATCTTTCTCTTAAAGACCCACTTGCACTCAATAGGTTTTATCCCTTCAGGTGGATCCACCAAAGTCCATACTTGGTTGGTATCCATGGCATCCATTTCAGATTTCATGACTTCTAGCCATTTCTCAAAATCGATGTCCAACATCACCTCCTCATAGGTTGTAGGCTCATCATTTATGGGCAATGTGTCCCTTTCCAAGAGAAATCCATATCTTTTTGGAGCTTGACGTATTCTGCTAGACCCTTTGAGTGGTTGTGCCTCTTGAGATTGTGGTTGTACATCAAATGTCACAATTTCAAGCTCAAGTTCCAATGGAATGTCAATTTGTGGGTCTCGAACATTTTCAAGTACAACTTTACTCCCATTAGCCCTTTCATTTAAGAACTCTTTCTCAAGGAAAGTGGCATGCCTTGAGACAAACACCTTTTGCTCAATGGGATTATAAAAATAATATCTGTGTGTTTCTTTAGGATATCCCACAAATTTACATTTGTCTGATCTCGCTTTTAGCTTATCAGACATTGTATGCCTCACATAAGCAATACATCCTCAAATCCTAGCATAAGACAAGTTGGGCCTTTTCCCACTCCATATATTATATGGTGTTTTATCAATTGATTTGGTAGGAACCTGGTTCAGTATGCGAGCAGCAGTTTCTAAGGCATATCCGCAGAAAGATATAGAAAGATCTACAAGACTCATCATGGATCGAACCATGTCCAATAATGTTCGATTCCTTTTCTCAGGCACCCCATTGTGCTGTGGAGTCCCTGAACAAGTCCATTGTGCGAGAATCCCATTCTCTTTCAAATAATCCTGAAACTTTTGGCTAAGATATTCTCCTCTTTGATTAGATCTAAGAGTGAGAATACTCTTCCCAGTTTGTTTCTCAACGTTCGCTCTGTATTCTTTGAACTTGTTAAAGGATTCAGATTTATATTTCATCAAATATACATAACCATAGTGAGAATGGTCATCTGTGAAGGTGATGATGTATGAGTATCCTCCTCTAGCACTAGTATTCATAGGACCACATACATCTGAATGTACAAGTCCTAGTAACACCTCGGCTTGTTCACCCTTCTTGGTGAAAGGCAACTTGGTCATCTTACCAAGGAGACAACACCCACATGTTCCATAAGATTCATAATTAAATGGATCGATATAACCTTGTTTGTGTAACTTGGTTAAGCGAGTCTAATCGATGTGTCCAAGCCTACAGTGCCAGATGTAGGATAGTTTTGGATCATCTTTCTTTGCTTTCTTAACCTTTATATTGAGTATGAGTCTCTTGGGATCAAGAATATAGAGATTGTTCGAATGTGTCCCTGTACCATAATGCATCTCTCCCTTTGAGAAAGAACAACAATTGCCCTTAATGCAAAATTCAATATCATCATATAATGCCAAGTATGACACAGATATGATATTTCGAGATATGGAAGGAACATAGTAGTAGTCTCTTAATTCCAAGATCAACCAAGAAGGTAAAGGTATAGTAACTGTCCCCACAGCTGATGCAGCAACCTTTGCTCCATTTCCTACTTTTAGGACCACCTCTCCCTTCTTTAATCTTCTACTCATTTCCAGAACCTTCATTTCATTACATAAGTGTGACCCACATCCAGTATCTAATACCCATGATGATGGATCAATAGTAGATAGATTTACTTCAATCTTATACATGGTCAAAGGTGAAACTTCTACAAGTTTCTCATTCTTTGACCTTGTCAAGAAGGCAAGGATATCTTGCTTAATGACATCTATTCTAAATAGATATTTGAGAACATTTCTCAACTTGATATACCAGTCTAAACATTTTGGCCTGAATTTCATGATGACATCAAGTATGCCGTGCAAAGTAATGTGTATTCACATTCTAACAACCTAGACATTTATAGAATGTTTATGAGTGATCATGTATTATAATCAATTTAGATGAGATAGTAAATCTTAAATTGATTGCTCCCATTATTTTCTTCAAGATGATAACCCTCCATATCACCTTGAGAGATCTTTACAA
Source organism: Theobroma cacao (assembly GCF_053813885.1). Classification (NCBI taxonomy): domain Eukaryota; kingdom Viridiplantae; phylum Streptophyta; class Magnoliopsida; order Malvales; family Malvaceae; genus Theobroma; species Theobroma cacao. The sequence goes on from NC_142646.1 coordinate 12,727,048, forward strand.
AGATTCTCTTAGTGGGCTAGGATCCTTATCCATTCTAATCATGACCTTAAGTGTGCTCTATCATGACCCAAATTTCAGGCCATGACCGGTGCATGGGCCCAATGGACGTAGCCCACTAAGCCCAAGCAAGCCTCTTTATGTAATCTCGTTCATTATCCCATCAATTTTTCATCACCATTACTAGACCAGTATTTGTAATTTGCAACTAGACGTATTTTCATAATACAATATAGATACAAAAAATTTACATTTTTTTATGATCTCAAAATAAGGTTATTCATAGCCATCTCATAATGGCACCATCATTCTAAACTATACATGCATCGTTAGCAAAGTGATTCCTAGCAATTTACATTTAATGTACATGTACTCATATAAAAGACTTCTGACGACCAGTAGAGTGACTTTAGTGAGGGTACGGCTATCGAATGCCATGATACCTACCAAGAGTGAATGCAAGTGGATGCCTTAGTCTCGGTCTCAACTATCAATGAATCTGAAAACATGCAATTTAAAAGAGTGAGTATAAACTCAGTGAGTGAACATAAGAAGGGAACAAGCAATGATAAGAAATGCTTTAGAAAACATGATGCACTTGCGATAAACCATGCAATTTAGTCTAATTTTTTGGTTAAAACCCCTCATTTCAAACTTTGAATGTTTAATCCCTTAATGTTACAAAACCCATGATGAACCATAAAGTTGAATAGAATGAAAATTTCAGCAATAACAAAGCAAGACAAACAAATAGAGGGTTTTCTTGCTGCAGCGAGAAGGCATTCTTGGTTTGTATATGCTTCGATTTTTCAAGCATATCTCACACTCAAGAAGTCCAATTGACATGATTTTTAAGTCATTAAAAGGCTAAGAGGCTGGGCTATAATTTTGATGTTTACCACACTTTGCTCAGTTCTGATTGGAAGGTAGTCAAAATCTGTCAAAGTGAAAGCACTGCACTAGAATTTTGGAACCACCCGAGAGTTTCTCGTTGCAGCGAGAATGAATCTCGTTGCAGTGAGAAGCTTTAGGAAATTTCTCACTGCAGCAAGAATACATTCTCGCTGCAACAAGAACCAGGCTAGTGTAACGCCTCCAACCCAGAGAGTTTCTCGCTACAGCGAGAAACAGAGCAATTTAGTTAAAAGGGGTATTGTTACATCAAAAAGCCATTTTCTTGCTGAAATGAAAAGCAATTTGGGAGCAATTAACAATGCCAACATACAACACAATCACAATTATTTTCATAAACTTTCTATAATATATATATATATATACATATATACATCATCATGCATACCATCTCGCCACACTCATCTCATGTGCACTTCCTACACGCACAATGCAATATCATCATCATCAGCTCATGTGCACTCTCACACAGCACATAGTTGGGTCATCATCAGCTCATGTGCACTCCCAGACCGCACATAGCTAGGTCATCATTATCACATAAAAGGAGTATCCAAAGCATAATATACATATCAATATAAAGTGAGAACACATGAACTATTCATATTGCACATTTCACAAGATAGAAACATTTCATCAAGGGCTTGTTCCCTAAGTATATTTTTAAAGCAAAAACAAATTAAACTTTCAAATGATTTATTTAAACATGTAGGCACTTCTCAAAACATTTTGAAATGCAAGTTCACTCACTGGTATTTGTTAAATCTTTACCCAACTCTAACTTCCTCTAATGATCCAAATGGGGCGGTGGGGCTTCGTTGGAACCTATCATCACATTAGCATCACAATTAACTCAATTCACATAACTATAAATTCTAAAAGCTATCTCCTAACTAGCTTCCAATTGCCATTAAGTGGCTATCTATTTTCACTATCCTAATCACTCTAAAATGAATAAACAACCTCAACTACAAAACACTCACAAGTCTAATCACTAGCCATTCTCAACACTTAAAAATCAACTTTACTTCACTACTTACCTTGGTAGCTTTATAATTAAATCCCTTTCTAAAAGTTTTCAAGTTATTGTAGAAGCTCTCTCGTTCTCTCTCTAAAACACCTAGCTAGTGAGAGAAAGTATAGGAGTAAGACTTTTGAGGGTTTTTTAAGGTGAAAGAGTAAAAGAGTATGAAAAGCCCTATAACAAGATGTGTAAAAACATGAAATTTGAGGTTAACTTGAAAGGGTGATGGAAGCTTTGAGAGAAGCTTTTGTGGAGGATGAAAGAAATGTGAATTGGGATGAGAAGAAGAAGAAGCTGCTGGAGAAATGAAAAAGTTGCTTGGAAAATGATATTTTTAGCTAAAGCTTATCCAACTCTACTTAAATTATAAAAATGCCCTTAACAAGTTGGCTTGTTCTCCTCCAATCCTTTATGGAATCTTTTTACTCTTTTGACACTGGGACAAAGTCCATAATAGTCTAGAAATACTTAGGTTCATGAAAAATTAAAATTTTGACTCAAGATAAAAAATGACTATTTTACCCCTACTGTGGAAATCATCATTATTTCTATTTCCTTCGTCATTTTATCCTTATTTTCATCATTCATTTATGTCTTAGGCCTACTTAGGCCTTAATATTGTTTGAAAGCATACTTCTAGGGGCTCATTAAGAAAATGATGAAATTACCCCTAGTCCGTGATATTGCGTCTGGTTCTAGCTATGAGTCTATAAAGATCAAGGTCTCACGTGCTCAACAAGCCATGATAGTTGGATTAGGTAGGTAACTGAGCTTACCAATTGTATCTCTATACAACTCCTAGATCAGTTAGGTGACAACATGTCAAGCCCTACTCTATTATATACTTGTCATATCATTCATGTACTTGATAGCATATCTGCATACTTGGATGCCTCGGAGAATAGTTAAAAAGTTGATATTGTACCTAGTGGTATAATTAAATCGATTAAAACCTCGAATTAGTTTGAATAGAGATTTTAGGATGTATTTGAGAGTTATTGAATCTTAGAATGTCTTAATATGGTGATTCGGAGTTCGAGGATTAATTTGGAGTCAAATTAGGAATGTTTATAACGTAGGGGCAAAATGGTCATTTTGCCACCCGAGGGCAAAATTGAAATGTTGGACGAAATTTTTGACCAAGTTTGACTAATTGGAGCATATTTGAATTTGAGAAATGAAAAATTTTAATTCTAACATTTTTCCAAACATAAGGAAAAAATAGTCATTTTACGTGTCCACGAGGACGTAATTGGAATTTTTGAAATTTTACACAACCATAACACTTGGCAAGCCCATGAATTTCACCTATTATTATTTTATACTTTGGATAGTTAAGAGATTACATATGGTGGTGAGAAAATGCTTAATTGTTAACTTTTAACCATGGACCAATCACATGGTGACACATGTCAAGTTTTAATATTTTTATAATTTCCTTTATAAACTCTCCCATTTCACTCTTCATGGCCAGCCAAAGGAAAGAACAAAGAGAAAAGAATAGAAACAAACCCTAGAGAGGAACATTCAAGAGAAATTTGTTGAATTTCAAAGAACAAAGCAATCAAAGGTAAGATTTTTCAATTTTAGCTTAAGATCTACCTTTCCCATGCTTTCTTTTTTATTTTCTATGGAGGAAACACAAGTTTCCATGAGGGAATACTTGCTGGCCAAACATAGGGAGATAGGTTTTGATGGTGGATTTTGCTAGATTTCATGATATCTTAGTGTTTTTAGTTGTTTGATGATGTTTGGCATGAAAAACAAGCAAGAAAATCACATGCCCTTCAACAACCCTCTTTGGTCGAATGTTATAGGTGACATATTGATGATGGATTCTGTTGTATTTCATGTTTTTAGCTCGTAATTGATGATTTATGGTATCGAATATCGAAAACGGCTATCAAAAAGTATAGTTCCTTTAGTAAACGACTTGAACAATAATGAGAAAATCATAGTGAATGGACTTGGATTTGATTCTTAATAATGTAGATGGATTTATTGGAATGTGTTAACACTGATTAGCATGTTAGTTCGGAATCGGAATGAATTTCGGTTATGATGAATTAACTCACAATCAAGCTCATTTAGGTACTTTGGTGTATTTGGAATATTGGAAGTGTAATGAATATATTTGAAGTTGAATAAGATGTTTTGGTTAATTCAATAGTGTATAGTTCGAGTTAGGTCGAATACAAATTCAATCCGATCATAATTGAACCCACGTAGAACATCGTCTTTAAGTGATTATTCGAACAGTTCTCATCCACTTTCATGCATTCATATAGAGCCTGAAATAGTTTTATAACAGTTTGGCATAAATATATTGAATTACGTGTTGTGTATTATGTATAGGTGGTGAGCCCTCTGATAAGGGTGAAGATATCGTACTCGAAGACCAAGAATAGAAGTACTCCAAACTCTCGCTATTGTGAGTAATCAGACGATCATCTTAACTATCTAAAGTAGTTTATATTCGTTTCTATGATTTTAAAGAATAATGAACTTAAACCGTAGATTTTTATGTTTTATAAGTTAAGTGATGGTTAAATGAATGAGATTTATAAATTGTTTTGCGATTTAATGATGATTTTGGAAATTGAGTAAGTGGAGGCTATATACTTGTATTATCTATCTATATATATATATATATATATATATTTATGGTTTGAATTGATGGCTTATGAAAATGTGATGGCATGAATGGTTGGATTTGTGATTTGTGGGTTATAAGAACTGTTTTGTTTTACCTTGACAGGTTGGGTAATATCATATTAGCCACATCATGCTGTTGAAATTTTTACTAATTTGGTGGGTTATTTGATTAGCTTACTACAGTGGGCGGGTTTTCGTGGACCAGCCTATTAGAAGGGCACGATAAATCTCGTTATATTTTACCTTAGTACGAGAGGCGCGGAGGGTATCTCCTAAGGTAAGTTTAGAGTTCACTTCACGCCGAACCACCATGTGAGGGTGAAACTCAGCCAACGCCAAGGAACGGCTACGTTTTTAAACGTAAAAACATGTTTATGAATATATGTTATTTTAACAGCCTTGGCGGACTCGATTGGATGCCCGGGCCAAGGTGTCCCCAAGTATGAGTTTTGGCACAAGCTAAGTTTTTAAGAGAATCATAAACCTTGTTGATTATTTTGATGAAATGAGTTTTAAATGTTATGAATCATATTATGATGGGATGATTTAACTATCTCCATTTACTCGGTTTTAGATGTTGTAGATGAACTTTGCTTACTCACTGGGTTTATAAAAACTCACCCCCTTCTTTCTACCTATTTCAAGCTTAGGACAGTCTGTAGACAGTCGATTTTGTTGAGGGTTGCTTTTGGATTGCATCCTTAGAAATCGAAGGTCTACAGTCTTGTATATTTTCGGTTATATTAGGGCCCACATGTCATTGTAGAATATTTTTGTATACCTGGTTTAGTGTGCTATTATATTTATGAATTTATTTTGCTCTTATGCTACAAAATTTGTTTATGCAGGATTCTATAAATATTATTTTGTAAGAAAATGGAATATTTTATTTAATATTTTTATTTAGTTTGATTACTCATAATTTCATTTTAAATGGATGATTTAGATTACTAAAATTATTTTTAGTTAAGAAATGTATATTTTTCGATTATATGTTGTATTTTCACCAGGTTTCAAAATTTTTTTAAAAAATGACAAAAATACCCCTGTGTGGTAGAAATTACTTTTTATTTGTTTTTGATTTAAAAATAGTTTATATTCCCTTAAAACATGATATTTAGTAACTGTTGCTCACAAGGGAGACGTAAAATTGATGCAAGAGCCTTGCGAGGTTTCAGTTGACATTCCTAGTAATAAATGTCTATCGAGATATCGCGACGGTTGTCACGGGCTCGAAGGGAGTACCGGGTCGTGACACAACACATTGCCTAAACATATCATATATGTTTCGCCTATCCATTGCCTCTAGTTTCCATAATAATCAAGTTTCTAAGCATCCAAATTTTATGAAACTAGTTGAGTAAGACCCATCAATAGCTTAAACATACTCGTGTAAAAGTGTGACCTTGAGTTTGCTCAACAAGTCTCTAATTAAAAGAGCAGCCAGGTTATCTTGCTATATGGTGGAAGGCAACTTAATCATATGTGGCATGTGACTCAATATTTACCGAGGGATTTTCTTATTTTTAACTTAGTTAAGGTCTCATCTTTGCATGCATAGCATTTATTAATTGCATAAATAAATCTATCTCATGCATACTACTTTGGATGATTATGGACTTTATCTATACTAATTTCCTTGAGCCATTGAAAGAAATTAGCTTGGTCAAACCTAGGGGATAACATACAATATATTGTAATCTTCCTCCTTGTATCTTCATGGTGTATTTAGGTCTTCATCTTCGAATTGTAAAATAACTCCTAAACTAATCCTAATTCTACACTTATATCTAACTAATTACATTTTAGTAAAGAAACCTCGTGGTACATCCGAGGGGAGTTAGGTGAGAAAAGAATTTTATAATCCCTGAAAATCAAGAGAAAGGCAGGGTGCGCAGACCCTATTTAATAAATAAATACCATGATACAATTTAACCATACATCCACAATCATATTGGGCCTAGTCCATAATCATCCACATTCATCCATCCACATAAACATAAAATTAAAACTATGGCTTATTCTAATTGTTAATCATATGAGGCATTCGAAATTAGTGTACAACTAATTTCGAGTTCATTTTTTAATTCCAAGTATGGAAACAGTTTTCCATATATGGAAAGTCTTTACTAATTAGTATTAGTAATATTATCCATTCCTAATCTCATTAGGATTAGAATTAAAATATTATTACAAATTAAAACATTTTTAATTTGTAATCTTTAAACGTTTTAAGTAACTTTTACTAATCCTTTTAAATTAAAGATTATGTGTCTTCAATTATCTAATCTCATTAGATAATTTAAATATAATATTTAAGACAACATTATCTTTAATTATATTTAAGTGTCCTATTCAAATTTCACTTCTTAAAAGAAGGAAATTAATTCATGATATTTATCTTATCCATATTTATCACACTCCCATATTTGCAGGAATCAAATTCCTAAATTTATGGATGTGATTAATTAAATCCTGATATCCTTATTTTAAGGAATCAAATTCCCTAATTTAAATATATCAAAATTTATCTTTCTGGAACTTTTCCATAAGATATTGTTTAGTAAATTGAAGTTTTTAATTGCACCATTTTAGGCTGCAAATATGGACACTAAAATTCCAAAAACTATGACTTTACAAAATTCTGGCAGCAGTGTACCAGTCACAGTTTTATGGCTTGATGCGGCAACAAATCAGGGAATTTAATTCCCAAATTTTAACCATGGTCAGCTAACATATGGAACCTTTCCATATTAAAATTTCATAATTTTTGGACTTGATTTAGCTGATCAAAACCCCAAAAAAACGCAGCCTATGTATCTTGTACATAGCTGCAGTTTTTGGGTTGCATATGTGGCATTATGATGGCATAAATCAAGGGATTAAATCCCTTAATTTTAGTGATCTTTCCAGGCGTCTTTTGAACATATTCAAACTTCATAATTTATCCAAAAAGGTACAACAATTGCACACTTTTAGGGCTCTTTGAAGATGACTTTCTCAGCAAAATTGTGACCTAAAACTACTACTGGCAGCAATGGTTTCAGCCATGATTTCACAGCCTTTCCTTCACCATTTTCATCTGGTAATTAACCATATTGAAACAATTTCAATGCAGATTACTTCCAAATTTTTTCAGCATTTTTGGACGCTTTTAGACCCCTGTTAAAAACTGAAAATCAAACCATATGCAAATCTGGACAGAATCGAATTCTATCACCAAACCGCATCTTGTTTCCCATGAATTCGAATCCTTTTCTTGCCAAACTCTTTTGTACATCTCATGCACATATTGTTCTGCAAAATTGAGATACTTAAACAAGATTAGTTGCTGAAACAAATAAGTATTAAAAATTAAAACTCGAATATGTGATGAACTACTTTAAAACATAATCGAAATTTAACACTTACTTGCTCTCTTCCCAATACCTCACATCCAATCAGAATTGAAATTAAACAATAACAAGATATACCTTTGCATTAAAACGAGCCAAGGGAGGCTCTGATACTACTGCTAGGAACGACATGATTAGAGCATCAAAGCAGCGGAATAAAAAAAATTGAAATAAAATAAAAACCATGCCTCCTACCTTTGGATCACCTTGGTTGTTTAATGCAAAGTTAAGCACCACATAAAATCAAAAAAAGTTTTACCTTTCCAAATGATATTGTAATCAAATGGATCCCTTTTGATGACAAAACGTGAACACATTTTGTGTGAAAGAATCCCATCCACTCAATTGGTTGGCCTCCAATGATGCACACTCGATTGCAACGAATCTTTCTCTAGGAGAGAGTTTTATGCCACGGGCTTGTGCTAAAAACTAGACAATGATTTGTCCTCTTTTCTTCTTTGATTTCCAGCAAAGAATCAAAGGAGAAGTTTTTCATAATAAAAAAAAATAAACTTATCAAGAGTGGCATCACTCAAGAGAAAAATCCTTTTTTTTTGTTTCCTTCTCCTCTTAGAAAAAAAGAGTGGCTATAACGTGATATTTATATTTAGGTTTAACTTATTAAAATTTTCAAAATAAGTCCTTAATATTATAACAATTATAATATTTAACCAATACCTAATTAAACTCTTTTAATTAGGTCCTTAGTAGTTAAAACCTAGAATTTGATTTAAGTCTAACTTAAATCATCACACTCTCAATTTAATCCAAATTGCAACCTTTGTGTGTGACCCATTAGTTCCTAACATGTTGGCAATGGAATTGAATTATAATATTATTAATTAATTAATTAATTTAAATGAATCATACTCAATTTTAAATTAACTAATTCAATTTCATAGACCATGATTGGCATCTAGCAATGCATTATGGCCACCCAATTGTTAGGAGAGTCAAAGGATTCTTTGACAACCTTTTAGTGTACAGTTTTTCAGTATAATTCATTTTCTCATTATATATCCCGAAGATGATTAGAGCTTGGTGCAGTGTCTACTCTTATTGATCTCCATATTTGTTCTTGCAGTTAGATCATTAGCTTTATGGAGACTTATGAAACTCATTTCATAATCTCCTAATCACCTTGGCCAAGGATTTTTTTTATGTTAGAAATTCACGTAGGGCCCAACTATCCTGTTAAATTTTATTAATTACGAAATAAAAAATACAAAGGAGGGGGACCTAAACCGTACCTCCAAATTGCATGATCATAAGAAAGTTTCGAAGAAGCACCTAGAGTAAGGAAAACCATTTTACGTGCATAACTTTTGATGCTACAGTAAAACATATATTCCTTACTATTACATTGAGACAATAAATTAAAATAAAATTTAAAACAGGAAATGAAAATAAGAAAAGCACCTAGAGTGGAGTGTTTCATTTTATGACCATATTTTTTACTATCGTCATAAAATTGAAACACTTCCATATTACAAAAATCTATGTGTATAACAAAAGAAGAAAAATAAATTAGGAGTACTACTCCTTTACATTCATTTGAAGCGAACATAAGGTAAACTAACTTTATCTAATCTAAGAATACCTTTAAGCTGACCTTCTGCTTGTGAAAATACCTGCAAGTTCTGGTGCGTATGCCTTTGATTTGAGAGATGGTCTGCTGCTTGGTTTCCTTCTCTATGGATGTGTGAAATTCGAAAAGAGATACAACTCAAGGATCTGCGAATGGAAGCAAGCAAATACCGAGTCCTAGAGGATCCTTGATGACCCTCATTTATCATGTGTACCACTACTTTTGCGTCCATTTCTATCCAAAGTCTAGTAACATTGTACTCAATACACAAAAGTAAGCCCCTGTGTAGTGCCATTAACTTTGCCTGTAATGAATCACACGGTCCAAAATTTTCAGAAAATCCAAAAATCATGGTACTTGTATGATCTCGAAGAAGTCCTCCTTCAACAGCATTCTGAAAATTATGCTTGGAACTCCCATCAACATTCAACTTAAACTCACCTGCTGATGGTTTATGCCAAGAGAATATTTTTGGTGGATGTGGGGCTGCTTGTTAAAATATTAGACCCCATGCCTGAGCAATCTATAGATCTCCCTTCCATTACCACTGGTGGAATTACCTCCCATGAAATAATTGGTGGATAAGTTTGAGTACTCTCCACACCACTCTGTTAGGGTACATACCAAGGTTCCTATGTTTCACATCATTCATTTCAACCCATAAGAACCAAAAAATAAATAAAGGCATTAACGTGCGTATGTGTCATTTTTTCGTATAATCACCAGAGAACCACCATGCCCATATAATCTAATAAACATTCTGGGGTTGAGTTATGTTGATTTAGAAAAATTTTGTAAAATAATTCCAAACCTGTGTAGAATTGGGCATTCCCACACGACATGCAAGAGAGACTCCTCTGAATTGTAATGTTGGCATTTAGAAACTAACTGGAATCCTTTGGTTTTCAATCGCATGTCAATTGGGATCCAATCCTGTAACAACCTCGAAAGGAAAAAAGAGATAGTTAAAAGAATGCTTTTAGGCCAAATTAAATTGAACACTGGATTTACCGACTGGCATTGTCGAATCATCTCCCAAGTGGACTTAGTAGTGAATTGCCCATCCGAGGTTGGCACCCAATACACCCTATCATCACTAGAAGGATCTATGGAAATTTTTAGAATTTTCGTCACAACATCCTCCGGCAACACATTGTTCAACTTATCCACATTCCATTTTCCATCATCATAGAAATAGGAGACTCTCGTCATCGATGAAACAAATGATGGGAAACGATTAACCAAGGGAGTTTCACCCATCCAACAATCATGCCAGAAGAATAATTCACCCTTACCAATTCGTCATCTAGTGTATTGCTCTATGGTTGGGCAATTGGCAAGCATTCGTTTCCATGTTTGTGAATCATGAAGTTTCGGCTGAACGTACCTCAAAATTTTGCCAGTACAATATTTAGTCCACATAAATCGCGTCCAAATGCTGTTACAAGACATAAACCTCCACCAAAGCTTCATGCTAAGCGCCTCAAACACATCACCTAGGCTGCGGATGTCTAATCCTCCCTCACTGATGGAAGAGTGGTCTTTTGCCACTGACCCTAATGAATGTGTCTAGTGCCTGTTGAACCTCCGCATAAGAAATTATTGAACATTCTTTCAATTTTCTCAATCACACAGATATGGGGCTTAAGGACCTGGAGCAAATAGATAGGAAAAGAAGATAGAAAACTTCGTAATAACGTTTTTCACCCACCCAGAGATAAAATTTTGTTGTCATATCCTTCTATATGCCCCCGAATCTTTTCCACTAACTCATTAAATAACATGACCATTTTCGAACCTTTATAGAGTGGCACCCTCAAATACGTGATAGGTAGGCACTTGTGGATGAAACCAATAGCTTGAGAGATGATCTGTGTGCTCGAATTTGCCACATTTTGATGAGTGATAAAGCAGCTTTTAGAGTGGTTTATTCGCTGTCCAGAAATCTCCTCATAATCCTGCAAGAACTTTAAAATCTTCTGTAAGGAGGATTTGGCACCATTAGTGAATATAAGAACATCATCCGCAAAAGCCAAGTAGCTGACTGTCATGGAGTAATCAGAAACATAGTGCAGAGATGGATATCGAGCAAACAAAACATTTAACCCTTGGGATAAATATTCGACAGCCAGAATGAACAAAAAAGGAGAAATGGAGTCGCCTTGTCTGAGTCCCCTTTCTGACTTGAAGTACCCCATAGCACCACCATTTATCAGCAAAGAAAACCAATAATTAGAGATGCAACAGTGAATCATGCAGATCCACTGAGAATTAAATTCGAATTGCTATAGCATTCTATAAAGAAAATCCCATTCAAGCCGATCATATGCCTTCATCATGTCCAACTTGATAGCAATATTTCCACCCCTTGACTTCCGGTCAATTTTCCCAATTAGTTCTTGTGCAAGTAGGATGTTGTCGCTAATCAATCTCCCCCCCACGAAGCTGCTCTGATTATCTGTAATAATGGAAGGAAGCATATTTGCAAGGCGATTAGCTAAAATCTTAGTAATGATTTTAATTAAAACATTACAAAGACTTATCGGTCTAAAATCACTCCATGTCAAGGCAGTATGATTCTTGGGCAACAGCATAATTGTTGTGGATGTGATTCCCTTTGAGAGGTCAGCCCCATGAAAAAAATCAACTATTGCGTCCAGGAGGTCATTAACAATTATATCCCAACATTGTTGATAAAAATATGAGGAGAATCCTTTAGGGCCAGCAACGCTGTCCTTGTCAATATTAAAAACTGCCTCTTTCAACTCCTCCCTGAATGGCTCTGCACATAAACTCAGATTATCGTTATCAGAAATAATAGCAAGAATCAACGAGGCATCAAACTTGGCCATAATACATGGTTCTTTCTTCATGAGGGAGGAAAAAAACTCCACTGCAGAGGACTTTATTGCGTCAGGTTCTTCAATCCAACTGCCATTCGAATTTTGAATCTTGAATATATGGCTTTTAATTCGTTTCTTCTTGACTCACATGTGGAAGAACTTGGTGTTGCGCTCACCCTCCACAAGCCATTTAATACCAGATTTCTACTTCCAGAATAATTCTTCCACACTAAGATAATGATTAAGCTATGCATACGCTTTGTTCATTGCTGCACGATTCTTAATTGACTGCTCCTGTTGAAAAATTAATTCACAATCTGCAGCTCTTTGTTCCGCCACTTTAAAGTTGTGAAAAATGTCTCTAAAGATCTCCTTATTCCATCGTTTTAAAGCCTATTTCAATTGGCGTTTCTTTGCCCAAAAAGCTTGTATACCTGATCCAGCAATGGGAAGATTCCAGTTTTGTGCCACAAAATTTTTAAACCCATGATGAAGAACCCAAGCATGTAAAAACCGAAAGGATAAGGGAATTCTATCCTTATTCATGGAATAGGAAATTAGTAAAGGATAATGATATGATCCGTCCTTATTTAGGGGCTATATATGTGTTGACGAAAAAAACTCTGCCTAATGATGATTATACACCATTCTGTCCAACCGTCGGAACATCCAGTTATTGGTCCAAGTGAACGAATTTCCTTCATAGCCACCATCCATTAAACCGCAATCAAGTAGAGTAGTAGCAAAGTCTTTGATAGAACCTCTATGCAAAACTACACCATTCAACCGCTCTCCACTGTGTAAAATGACATTAAAGTTGCCCCCAACTATCCATGGTGTCTGAATATCCATAGCCAAGTTCTTCAAGCAGTCCCATAACCCCAGCCTCTCAGTTCTGGTACATTTGGCATAGATAAAGGATGCCAGCAATGGTAATTCCAGCCACTGTAAGGAGAATTTGACGTGCAAACATTGCACATGATCTAAAAGCACTGCATAACTCAATTCAAAAGAATGAAAAAGCCAGCTTTTATGTGAGCAATTTGTAAACACTTTCTGAAAACCCAACTTCCTTTTGATAAACTCAACTTTAGAAGCATCAACCATTGGCTCCAATATCACTAAAATTTTTATTTTATGCACTAATCGTAGTTTCTTGATCCTTCTATGAATTATTGCACTTGAAATACCCCTTACATTCCACACAAATGCACTAATCATGATCGAGTTCTAGCTGCATAACTTACCGAGATGGAATCGTCATAAGAGATTCCATCATTCTTTCCCACTTCCACTACTTCCCCTAAGGCCAGATTGGTTATTTTTCCAATTGAAATTGCAGTATCTGAGTTCCTTCTGCGTCGCGCCAATGGGTGGACTTCCATCTCCGAATAAGTTCCTGACAATGAAGGTATAACACTTATTTCTTTATTATACATATACTTGCCGGAGGCGGACTCCAAATTAGGAGGATTATCATCATTTCCTGCCATCCTTTCACTTGAACTAGATCTTTTAAAAGAAATCCAAATATTTACAGCTTGGGTTCGTGTCTGACTTGCACTTTCTCCCATTATTGGATTGTGCTCTTCACTTCCTTCTAATGTGTCAATTGACATGTTCTGACCTCCCAACTCTATCTCTGCCCTCAACTGTCTTTTTAATTACCGTAAGGCCTCTTTTTAATCCAATAGGTCGATATTAGCATTTTTTAAAATCTGGTTTGAGTTTGCCTGTCCCACGCCTTGCTGTGCCATTTTGTCCTGGTCTGTAAAAATAATCAATTCTTGCTCCCTCTCGCTCGTGACTTTATTTTCATGCACGTGAAGGGGGGTAGGTGGGGAGGGCCCTCCTATCACTAGTCTTTCACTGTAAAAGGGTGCTGTTCGTGGTCCTCCAGTCCCGATAGGTATTGTCCCAGTGGCCAGGGGCTCTCGGTCAAGGTCTTTCTCTAGTTTACTGTAAGTAGACCTCTCTACCTCCCCATCTCGAGAATTTTCTTTGGACAAAAAATTGATATTTTTCTTCGCAGCAGCCCTTTTGTCCCCCTCTTCGATCAAATCCTACTACAGGTGATTGACTTTATGTACAGTACTTCCCATTTTTAGAGCCTCCATTATTGCACTCTAGTCCTGCAGGCCATACTTGTTGTTGGAAAAGCTTACCGCAAGCCTACCACCTGCTGCTATCTTATCGGGCTGCCAAGAGTCCCTTTTATTTTCCCCATCTTCAATTGCTTTGTCTGACATCTCTATTGCTGGTTTTGAAATACCTTCACTGCCTACTGTTGACTGATAATTATATTTTATAGAATTATTTTATTCTAATTTTATTATTAAATATCAGCTAAGTCCTCAATTTTTAATTATAATTTACTTATTTTTAGTTATTTTTATAATTAGGTTACTTTTAAGTTAGTTATTTTAATTTTATGTTATTCATGTTAATTTGGTTATTATTTATTAATATTTATATTTTTTTGTAGGAATAAAAGTGATTGGGCTTAATTTTGGAAAGTAAGGTGTAGACAGACCCAGAATCTGCTTGCATATACTTCAGTATTTTGACCATATATTGAGCTACAAAACTTCAAATGATGCGATTCTTAAACCACTAGAAAGCTAAGAGACAGAGCTACACTTTTAGGGAGATCACTTTGCCCAGTTCTACATTGAAGATAGAGAAAATTGTGTCAGAAAATGGCTAGACGTACTGTGCCGGGAATGGAAAATTGTAAAGATTGATAATTGATTTTTGGGCCTTTTAGTGTTCTTTTAAGCCCAATTAAACCCTAGGTCAGCTTAAGAAACTTTAGGTTAAGTTTATTAGTATAAATAGGATATGTTAAACAATATTAGGGAGAGAACCTTTGGGAGATTCAAGAAACTAGAAGTTGAGGCTAAAACTTGGAGATCAAGACGACAAATATTGTTTTGTTTTATTCCTTAGCTTTTATTGTTCTTGATACTTTCAATGGTTGAATTTTATATAATGTTATTTTATTTTACGATTATGAGTAGCTAAATTTCTTTTTCTAGGATTGCAATTGAACTCACATGTAGTCTAAGTTTTTAAATCTCTTTCTTAATTATTTTCAATGGGATTTGAATTGTTTATTCCAATTTGTTCTTAATGCTTTTAATTGCTTGGCCACCAATTAAATTGATTTAGGAACCTAAACAAACTTGGGAAAAGGAGTTTAGAGTAGACTAAAATTGGGATAGTATATGATCATATTAATTGATTTGTGTATAGGATAGGGATAAACCTATAGGCCATATGTAGCCAGATTAGAGCCTGAACTTAATGAGTCTATTTTAATTTCAATTCACATAGGGATATAGTGTTTTGACTAAAATAGATATTTTTATAGGACGAGTCGGGAGACCCTTATAAATAATTGAGGACTCTAGGTTAGCAATTCAACCCATTGAAATAAGTTAAGAAAGAGAGGTAAGATTTATATGAAATGTGAGGGATATTGTAATCCTAGGCTTGTTTGATATTTTCTCAAGTTATTATTTTGATTTTTCTTGTTGGTTTTAATTTTTGTTTTAATTAATTATTTAATTTTGATTATTTGGATAAGATTAAATTGTTCTAATTTTAGTACTTAGTAAAGTTTTAGATCAATTCCTTGTGGGATCGATACCCTGCTTGCTAATATACTATCTATTAGATACGTATACTTGCATAGTAGGATTTTAACTGACACTGCCATGCCGAGCTGAGCACTGCCAGTAGCTGCAACCGGGCTCTCTACAAGCTGAGCTATCTCATCCAACTCACCATGCATGTTCTGGACGTCCATCTCGCCTCCACTTTTTGTCAGCTGCTATACGTCCCCATGCAGAACGGGTACGTCCAACTGTTCCTCTCCTACATGCTCTGATCGTTCCCTTCCTCTCACTTTGTTTTCCATTTGCCTAGGCTTTCCATATTTGTGAAATAAGGTTTGGACGTTTCTCTCTACGATCTGCAGCTTTGCAAAATTTTTTGCTGCTTTCTCTACATCAGCTAAACTGTTGGTGCCGTGCTGTCTCGTCACACCTTCTTCCACTCTTCTGTTGCTTCTTGGGGCCCGATCAAGTCTCTGCCTTAAGCCTGCAGTAAATGCCTGGTAGCCGCATAGGGGGGCGTATCATGCTCGATAGCAGCTATAGTTTTTTGGGCAAGCATGGCACATTCACTTACCCTGTTCGCCCCTATTCGAAGTGCATTCTCGGTTCGGCAACCTCACCCTTTTCCAATGTACCAAAACGGTTCGTCAGCGGCACCGTTGCCTTGCCCCGAACCTATGCCTCAACCTCTTGACCTGTAGTTTCTTTTTCCTCGCTCTTCCTCGATTTTCCAACCATTTGCCATTGCGTATTCTGTTTCTGCTAACTCGACAACATTGATTCTTTTTCTTTTCCTTTTTCTTATTTTTGCTTCAGTTTTGCCACCTTTTTAAGCATTTCTCTTTTTTTTTTCTTTTAATGTTTTGCTTACCTACACTTTCCCTGGAGTCGTTAGCCTATTACCCAACACCAAACACGTTGAACTCGCATGACCCACATGACAACAATGCTCACAATATGCCAGCATCTTAGTAAATTCAACCTACTGTATGTAACCTCTAGTAACAGCCCCAAAAACTCGATCCTTGACCACTATCCATACCTAGTCCACCGATTTCTTTCTACAATCATATTCCATGTAAACCCGAGCCACACGAGGTCGGGATCCTGTGCTGTAGCTTCATCAAAGTACAACGACTTTCCTACGGTTTTAGCTATTAACAGCAATGTTGATTTCTCATAAAGGTGGGATTTTAGGTTAGGGAAAGAGATTCACACAGGGACAATAGGTGATTCTTTTTCTGTTTCAAAGTCTGGGCTCCATTTAAAAACCCTCATTTTCTGATTAACAATGAACCATTGCTGCTTGACCCATATCCTGTTGAAGTCTTGCTTGTTTGATAAATGGATCAGAATGTGTTTATAGTCTAACCACCGAATAATGTAAGCTCTAGTGAGGCCGATTCCTTTGAATGTTTACCGGATGTCTTGGAGTTTTGGCATGCCAACTAAATTTTCCAATGAGTGAATGCTTGAATGGCTGGGCAAGGGACTGGATTTCGTCCTCAAAAAATGCTGCTGCTGGTCGGTCCTTGAAGATGATGGGATCTCTAGAAAAGGGGATCAAAGTTGGCTTGTCTCCAGCCATTATTGAGAGGAAATATTTTTTTAGGGTTCGGGGGGACAGTGGTGGCTGGGTTTTGTCTTTTGCAACTTGTTGGAATTCATGGGGCTTGTGGGTTGGTGCTAGGGGGGGTTGTCGGCAGTGACTGGACAGCTGTTGATTGTGGCTGGAGGGGGTTCGACTGTCGGCCAGAGGGTGGACCATGGGTGGTGGGGAGCCTTGGGGACTCATGTTGGTTGAGAGCGTTTTGCATCTTTATTTAGGGCATTATGTGATTGACCAAGGATTTGATTAAGCTAATGCCAACCAAGAACTAATGAGATATTTCCCCTCGAATCACTTGGGGTGATGATTCCTATCTTGACCACTCATTTACCTTCATATGCTTCATACTATACTAAAAAATATCCTATTTTGGCATCCTTGATTAGGCACCCAAAGGATGAAATCAAAGCATAGTACTCCACATACAAGACAACCTGGTGTCTCAAGTCTAGGGAGTAGTTACACAATTAACACATGAGATGAAATGCCCTATACTTTGATATGGTGATAAATAAAGTTGGTCGGATGAGACTTGAGGCATAATAAGGAACTTTGGAACCAAAAAGACAAGATAAAATTTTTAAAATAAAATAATATTTTATTAATGAAATAATATTAAAATATTAATATTTAGCCGGATGTCGAAATCGGTCATGAAGAAGGATCATATGGTTGATCCAAGTAGGGGAAAACATGTCAAGCCTGACTTTATAAAATACTTGTCATGACATACATGTGATGGATAGCATGTTTGCATGCTAGGAGAGTCCCAAAAAATTTACAAAAATCGGTATTATACCTAGAGGTACAACAAAGTTGATTTAAGCCTCGAACTAGATCAAATAGAGAATTTAAGATGAAATTAAGAATATTAAAGCCCCAGAATGGTTTAATATGGTGATTTGGAGTTCAAGGATTAATTTGGAGTCAAACCGAAAATTTCACTATCTAGGGGTAAAATGGTAATTTTGCCACTTAAGGACAAAATGGGAATTTTTTTAAAGATTTTGATCATATTTGACTTATTGGAGTATGATTTGAGGTTGAGAAGTGAAAAATGGTGATCTCGGTATTTTTCGGAGTATAGGGGTAAAATGGTAATTTTACCGCCACAAGGGCAAAATTATAATTTTTCACCACTCGAACATTTGTCTAGCACATGGATTCTACCCAATTTTATCATGGATAGTTGAAGGAATTTATATGGTGGAGAGAGAAAGCTTAATAGTTAAGAAATAAAAATGGACCAATGAAATGGTGACACATAGCATATTTATAACCATTAAATATTTGGCTTATAAATTAACACAAATCAGCCCATTTTCTCTTCATATGGCCGGCCAAAGAAGAATAAAGGAGGAAAGAAAAAAAATAAGAACCCTAGGTGGGAAAATTGAAGAAAAAGTGTGGGTTTCAAGGAATTAAGCTAATAAAGGTAAAATTTATTGATTTTGACTTGTGATTTACACTACCCATGCTTTTTTTTTTCATTTTCCATAGTTAGATTTCATGTTTTCATGGTGAATTCATGGCTGGTCAAAATGGGTATGGAGAGAGAAATATGTTGGATTGATTTGATTTTAAGTTATGTTAGTGTTTTTAGTTAGTTTAGCATATTTAGAAACAAAACAACAAGAAAAGAATTCATTTTCCCCCATCACCATCATTGGATGAATTTTCTAGGGAGGATATTGTGGCTGAAATTGATGATATTTCATGATATTTGGGTGATATTTGATGTTTGGTGAGGCTAGAAATTAAATAGGAAATTTTGGTGTGAAAATTTGAATTTTTACCTAATGTATAGACATGTGTGATTATCGACCTGGGACTGATAAATTGAATCTCATTCACAGTCACTGAGGTAATTTAGGTATAATTGGAGTGTAGAAAGTGAGAAGAATTGATTTGGAGTTAAATTGAAGATTTTAGTCGATTAGGCCGAGTATAGTGTGACTTAGGTCGAATATCACATTTAAGTGATTAATCAGACATTTTGCATCCCATCGCATGCATTCATTTAGATTTAGAGAGTCTGAAATAGTTTAAGATAAATTGATACAATTTCTTGAAATTCGTGTCACGTATGATGTATAGGTGGTGAGCCCTCTAACAAGGGTAAAGAGATTGTGTCCGAAGACCGAGAATAGGAGTATATTGAACTCCTAGTACTGTGAGTAACCTTACTATCATTTTAATTATCTAAAGTATGTTTTTATTCGATTTTGGTGAAATTTTATAAAAAGGAGTTTAAATGGTAAATCTTTGTGTTTTATAAACAAAATGTACTTACATGAAAGGATTTCATAAATTATCTTAAAATCGAATACTGATTTTGAAAAATAGAGTAATTGGAGACTACTTGTTATATTGTAAATTTATGATTTGAAATCGAATGGCTTATGACAATATTTGCATGAATGGCTGAATTGATATTTGTGTTGAAATGTATGAAATATGTATTTAGCCTTGAAAGGCTGTGAATTGCAATAATTGCCATATCATGTTATTGAATTTTATTGTATGGTGGGTTTAGCTTGCTGCAGTGGGCCGATTCTGTGGACCAACCTATTAGAGGGGCACAGAATCCGGATATGTATATGTACCTCAATCAGAGAGGCACGTAGTGTATCTCCTGAGGTATGGATAGAGTTCACGTCACGCCGAACCATCTCGTGATGATGAACTCCGCTAACGCCAAGGAACGACTGTGTTTTTCTCAAACTAAAAATATGTTTTATGTGTATATGAAATTTTAACAGCCTTGACGGGCTCGAGTGTACGCCTCTGATCAAGGTGTCGTCGAGTACTGTTTGATGGCATGAGCCAAATGTTTATGGAAGTCATAAGCCTTAATGAGAAATTAAATGAAACACAACCGTTTGCATGGGTTGGGATAAATTTTCAAATTGTGAAATACTTAAAAATGATGGGATATTTTAATTGTCTCATTTTACTCGGCTTTAGCTGATTTAAATGATGTTTGTTTACTCACTGAGATTTTATAATCTCACCACCCTTCTTTTCACCCATTTCAGGCTCAGAGTAGGCTGTAGATAGCTGATTCCATTGAGGGCTTTTATTGGACTTGCGTCCTCTGAACTGTAGGTTCACTGTTTCCTCACTTCTAGTCATTCGTGGGCCTGCTTGATATTGTAAATTAAATTAAATTAATTTAAATGCATTGGTTTACCGTGTCA
The DNA here is from genome assembly GCF_053813885.1 of Theobroma cacao. NCBI lineage: Eukaryota > Viridiplantae > Streptophyta > Magnoliopsida > Malvales > Malvaceae > Theobroma > Theobroma cacao. The sequence continues at coordinate 12,747,891 of NC_142646.1, forward strand.
CAGTATGAATGAAATTATTTTGCTTTTATGTTACAAAAAGTATTTACGTATAACTCTAAAATTACTATTTATGAGAAAACAAAATATTTTATTGAATATTTTGTTTTATCTTCTCATTATATTTAAATAATTATAATTTCATTTTAAATAAAGGTTTTAGGTGCTTAAACTTATTTTTGATTGTGAATTACGTGATTAGTACTTGCTTACTAAACTTTAAACTGGTTTCAAAATTTTTTAGTGAAAAATGACCAAAATGCCCCTGTGAGATGAAAACTTTTATTTTATCTGTTTTAAGTTGAAAATAGCTCAAAATCCTTTGGAACATAATATTTGGCAATGGTTACTCACTGGGGGAAATGAGAAACTGATATTAAGCCTTGCGGAGTTTCGGTTGGCATTTAGGGAGATGAATGCCCATCGGGGCACCACGGATGTTGCCATGGGCTCGAGGGGAGTTCCGGGTCGTGACATGAGAAGTATTGCATAGATACTTGAGTGAAATACCAAATGCACTTCTCATGGTGGGTCATGTTCAGTGAACTCGCTATCCCATGGCAAACACCCACATGCTAGTTCCCAAGTATCTCTATACTTCAACCTATGAAAACGATTGTTTACTTCACAAGCAAGGAACATAACATGTGCTAATCTTTAAGCATTATTGATGCCCTGTCTCAATAATACAATGATCAGGAACTTTTAGGAACAATGCTTTAATGCATAAGGATTTCATAATTATATCCTAATATAATTCCTTTGCAAGGCATATATAGTTCCATGGGCTTTATCTACATAAGTACAAAAAGTAATTAAATTACAAACTTATGGATAAATAACTACCTCAATGTTAATATGAATAACAAAATGTCATACATGAATATCTCAAAATTGCAATTCCCATACAACCACAGATTGGCTTGAAGGGCTTATAGTAATAGTAACGACCCTCTTCCCGATCGTTATCGGTGTCTAAGACTTGCGGGAGAACCACCAAATCTCGAACAAGCCTTCACAATTATCATTTTATCAAACCATAACACTTCCGTCGAAAATCTCATAACCATTACAATTTCATTAATAGCAAATATTCTCTCTATACATATTGTTTCATCATCATATAAATATATGTTTACATTTTACAATAAATGGCAAGTTCCTAAAATCTCTTGACAGCATAAAGACCTCTAGCAGCGGAGCGACTCAAAATAGGGTACTAGGAGATGCGTTTACCTACATCGTAGTGGACCATAATATGCTGATGAAAAGCACGCTAGCTAATCACTTCTCTACAAAATGAGAATATTAGGGTGAGTCTCACAGACTCAGTGATCATCGGCTCAGTAAGTAAGGCGAAGATGGTAAACATGCCAAAGATAGAAAATTTGCATATTAAAAACATATGAATATATAAACCATTTAAAATCAAATGGAACATTTGTGCCTTACATATACCAAATAATTGTGATGCAAAGTAACCATTCAGGTAATATATTAAAACTGGCACAATTAAAAGACTTCTACCATCAAAATCATTTGATGTCCTTTACTCAAAATCGGACTAACATAAGAATGCACGCTTTCGTAAAATCAACAATATCAATGCTTATACACAAGCATATAAATGAGCTCATACTCGAGGTATTAAACAAAAAACCATCGTATAAGTAAGGGAGTTGGGAAAAACCGATATCTCTCACCATGCGAAAGAATATGTATGTGAAAACCCAATGAGATATCACTCTCGAGTAGGTAATCATAAGTAATCAACCCGTGGACCCGCTTCCATGTAATAACAATCTAGGAGGCCCCCCTCCACCGGATTCCCACAGCCATGGCAGTTTCGACGATGTTGGTCGACATCGGAGAAATCATGTGGTCTCAACCACATATATCAACTAGTGGCCTAGCGACGTATATCATCCTGTGGCCTTGCTGCGTATATATATATATAAATATATATATCACAGACCATGGCCTAGCCACGTCTAATAGCCAGTCGATGACCTAAAGGTTCTCTAGCTAGAGCTCACTTGTGCACAAGGCTTACACTGTCCCAATGTGACATTTGGCCTACTCTCGAATCTCTCGGTTTGTCAAAACCATTTATAAGCAAGTTAGGTTCTCAAAAGCTTATTTTAAATCTATTTCCAAAATACCAATCACGGTGACATGATAAATGCATCTGTAAGACTTTATAATGTAAAGCCTTTGCATGAGGTTTAAATATCAAATCAGCATGGTGAGCATAAAGTTTATTCATGAATGCACATCACACAAACAAATAAGGTACATTTTGACATAAATTGTGGTGAAGAGCTTGTTTCCCGATTTCTAAAACCCTTTACATAGATAACTTATATATATACAAGACATTTCTAAAATCATGGCATTCACAAGTGCCTAGCATTCTACCAACTCATGCTTTCCACAATAACAGTATAATCGATTGCAAATCCATTTAAAAATCGCCTACCGAGGCTAACAACTCATGCTATCCACAATTGCATCTAAAAAAAATTGGCAACGTTTATTAAACGTATATCAATATATAGTTTATGGAACTTTTGAAATAGACACCCTCTATTCACCTTTCTTGGAAGGATATTACTTCGCCAATTTAAATTCTTTGTGTTCTTAATCGATCAATATCGCTTACCATCTAACTGTTATCCTTTTTGATTTACATGCAAGACAACTATCCTTTACTTGCCAATTTCTTGGCAGCAATTAAATCCAACATATTTAGCAACTTTACAATTTATTCTACCCTACACTTGCTGCCCACACTTAGCTTTATGCTTTTATAACTTATTCTTTATTCCCCATTCTCATTCAAGTACTAACCATTAACTAAATAGTTCAATTCATGCTATAATTAGCATTCCTTCACAAATAATCCTTTGCACACACACACACACACATATATATATATATAGGCAGTAACTTTACCAAAGAATTCTCAAGTCCTTACATGCATAATTTTCTATCCTTTACGTCCTTCAAAACATTACATTCACACAATATCAAAACTCATAACTAGTATAAGCAATCTTCCTAACCCATAATCATATAGAATGAACAATCAAGGAATAGGCCACAATTCGTCTTACCTTTCTCAATAATTTAACTTGAGCTAAAACCAAGAAATCTCAAGCTCTTTCGTAGCATAATCTTACATTCCTTACGAATCACCAACATGCATGGGTTTCTTGGCACCACATGGTGTTCTTTTTGCTGCCACAAACATTCTCACACAATCACAATTCAATTCCTTAAGAAAGTCATAGATCAAACTCAACTTTACTCACCTAAACTTTCGTTGAACCCGTGAATCATTTACACTTTCTTCCTTGCGGTTTCTAGGAGCAATGAAGCTTGCTGATAGGAAAATGGCAAGAAATAGGCTCACGGGTACTAAGGGAAATGGAGTAGCCAAGTACTTTTCTCTAAACTCTTTCTCTCCTCTTTTGTGGAAGCCTCACAAAGCTATTTCTCTTCATTTCTCTTCCAAATGGGGCGGATCTCTCAAGGCAAACACACTTTGTTTGCTTTCTTTTTGATATGGGCGGATATAATAAGAAATAAGCTTAAAATGGCCTTTTAAAAGTTCTTATTTCTTTTCCATTTCTTTTATGGGTGGATTGTCCAAGGCTTGGTAACTTTTGGCATTTTTCTTTTTCTTTTACGTGGGTAGATATCACAAGGCAAAAAGCCTTGAAATCTTGCTTTTGCACTTGTATGGGCGAATTCTCCCAAGTTCCTCTATCAACTCAAATTTTTTTATTTTATTTTCTTTCCATCAAATGTTATGATTATACCTTTTTCTTTTCAAGTCACATTACCAACCTTACTATGTTTACCATGGGCTATCTTTGCCAAACCATGGTTTTTTTTAAATTAAATACTCTTTGTTCTTTTTCTTTTTGTCATCTTTCACATGGTGGGGGTCCTACATGTCCCCCACTAGGCTTTATCCTTTCTACATACAATCATTTGCATGTAATAGTAACTTCACATGCAAATTCCATCAAGGTAAGCAATCTCACTTGCATTTCACTTTACTTGCATCCTACTTGAATTTCATCTTGCTTTCCATAATACAAATATATACATCAAATATTCTCTTAACTTTTCATTATTTACAATTGGGTCCTTCCATCATTCCTTTATTTTCAATTCTCTTCTATCTTTCTTCCATTGCACTTGTTCAAATAAAATGTCAAATTCATACTTCACCAAGGTGTGACCATAATATTTAAATATATACTTATTCTTTCTCACTTTCATTTAATGAAAGCATGTGGGCCTCACTAAAGCTTCCTTTCTTTGAAATATTTCTTACTTTCACTGCCCCACTTAGACAAATTGTACAAATCATATGTTCTTCGTGTAATAAAACCAATTTGACATCTATATTATTTTAATATTATTTCATCCAAAAATTTATATTTTATTTTAAAATTTTCCTCTAGCCTTCTAAGGCTCCAAAACATCTTACTTTGCCCTGGTTTAGCTTTATAGCACCTTTTTAACTCCACCACTTTGACCTCAATAAGATATTATTATTTTATTATTATTTTATCGCATATAGAATATTTTACTCTAAAATATTCCTTTCACCCTCCAACACTTTTAAACACTTCCATTGGCCTTAATTGATCTTCATCTTATCCTTAAGGTTGTTGGCTCCATTAGTTTTTGATGATAATAAAATATTTCCATTCATTTGTGTCTAATATTTCTACTTAAGTGTGTAGGACAAAAAGTCATATGGAAATAATAAATCAACCTTTCAAATGTGTATATCAAAAATCATGAAAACGAAGAAAAACGATTGATCAACAAAAGTGAAGGTCTTTAGTTAAATAATGAAGAATGTTGGTTGACTAAAATTTAAATTGATGAAATGGCGGGTTGAAGAATATTGAGAAACAGAACCGACTTAGTCGACCAAGATGTGAGTTAGTCGACAAAATGCTTTCTGCCAAAATCTGGACTTCAAGACAGAACCAACTTAGTAGACCAAGAAATGAGTTAGTTGACTAAATGCTCTCTACCAGAATCTGCGACCAGAAGATAGAACTAACTTAGTCGACCAAGAAGAAAGTTAGTCGACTAAGAGCTCTCTGTCTGTAATTTGAACTAGAGCATTAGAAGACAGATTAACGGCTAGAACCAACTCTCAACTATTTTCAACAGCCATAAACTTCCAAACTGCCATCAGAGTTGTTTCTCCATGTATAAAAGGGTCTTCCAATAGTTAAAAATCAGTTCTTTGGAAGTTTTGAAAGAGATTTGAGTCATATAGAGCTGAAAAACCAAAAAATCTCCTCTGAACCTTTCTGCACTTAAATGTCAATCTTTTGTATTTGTATTATGCACTCAACCTTGTGATCATAGGTACTTTCTTTTACTTCTTTTCTTGTATTCTTAGAGTGAGGGAGTCACCCTAAGTGGTTGTTTCAAGCTAGGTTTGCTTGAATGTGTTAAGGTTCTAACTTAGCCTCTAAAAGTTAGGTTTTGGGTTTTGGTTGAGCCCATGAAAAACCATTGTGAAAGGTTGTGGTTGAGCCTTTGAAAAACCACTTTGGGTTTTGGTTGATCCCGGTAAAAACCATTGTGAAAGGTTTTGGCTAAGCCTGGTAAAAGCCATTGTTAAGCTTGGTGAAAGCTTGTGAATTTCACCTTTTATAGTGGATTGATTTGGAAAATCCTTAGTTGAATAATCAAGGTAGTGGATGTAGGTCTTAAACCGAACCATTCTAAATTCTTGTGCATTATCTACTCTATTTTTATTTTCATTGCTTTTCAAATTAGTTCCTCATCTTGCCAAGAGCCAAAAGGTGCTATTCACCCCCATTCTAGCACATTTATTTGGGACCAACAAAGGTCATATTAGGCACCATTCCAAAGTACGAGGTGTTACAAGGAACACTTGTAAGATTAGTCTACCACTTTCTTTCATAACAAAGTTAGGAATAAGGGCTGGCATAGAAGTCTCTTGCATGCAAGGAGATGCTGTTGTTGGATGCCATGGTTTTGGGGTGCCATGATCCTTCTCCCTGGAACAATTGAAGGCATTGCCTTCCTTCAGCTTTTAGAGGTAGGGGCAACATCAATCATCATTCAGTGAGCTATTTATTATCGGCAATGGCGCTTCACTTGCATGCAAGGCAGCACGCCAGGTGGAGCTATTGCTAAGGGTGAAAGAGATGCATTTCTGTACTGGTAGTACTAGACAAGCTCTCAGGGAATAATCTCTTTCTTATTTCTGCCTTTCTTTCCCATGATGACTAGGAACAGACAAATAAAAAATTTCACTTTGAATTTCAGACCTCAACATCCTACTGCTCATGGTGTTTCAAGATCAGTATTGGAAATGAATAGAGAAGTGATGGAACGTGTGGAACCACATATTGGATTACTTTAGTGTTGCATGAAGCCACTGACGCCGAGTCGGCTCTTATGTAGCTACCTATGCCCTGCTTGATCCCTATCATGATGGAGATTCTGTAGCGTGTCATGAGCATTTGAGCTAAGGGGCTGCTGAGCAACTCAAGCGAATTGCCTTACCTTTCTACAACATAGGGACAAAAGGGAGAAGGTTGTGAATGTGGCTTCATTATCCACACATTTGGTCAGATGAATGGAGGATCGATCAACCTAGGTTTTCATGAGTGTTGGCAGGTCTTGGAGTGCTTGTCAAGGGTGCTAGCGCATACCTCGGGGTGATCATCACTACCTGCACCTCACATCTCGGTAGTGGAACATGTACCCACATGTTGTCTCATTCAACTACATTTATTCCAATAATCTATAGCCTAACAAAATGCAGCAACAAGGGACAACATGCCCATACAGCCAGCGGGGAGCATGACACTACTGGCCAAAGATCGTTTGGTGAAAACGCTACGGGCGCGAAGCTTGGTAAGCCTGTGATAACTCTATAATATAGGGTTATGTGGGCTTAATTTTGATAGTAATTTAGCTTAGTTCTTGTAGTACTATATAAAAATTAATAGGTTTTATTTAATTATTTTAAATTAGTAATTTTAGTTAAGTCAATCTAATCTTTGTTAATTTCATACTTAATTTGGTGTTAATGTGGTTAAGATAGGTTGTTATTGATTTATTTGTGCTTTTGTAGGTCTTTGATGAAAGAAGAATTTTAGTGGAAGAAAAAGAGCAATTTGAAGGTGTAGATTTTTACTACACATATTTTGGTATCTCAACCATAACTCTCTCTAATGGGCTCCAAATGAAGTGATTCTTAAACCATTAGAAAGATAAGAGAAAAATATACAACTTTTATGTTTACCACTTCACCCAGTTCTACTTGGAAGGTGGTAAAAAATCTAGTCAAAGTTGACACATTGTAGTAGTCCTAGAGCAATTATGATTTTTTTAATTAATTGGGCAAGGCTAGGACCCACATAGTTTGATGAGGAAATCCTAGCTGAAATTTACTTCTTCCTTCACCCAACTTGGCCTAACTTCTAATTCTTATAAAAATAACCTTTCGGAGGACTTTTAGGAGAGAACAAAACACCAAGTAAACAGCTGATAGTCAAGCCACAGAGTTGTTGAAGCAAAGAATAATTTGAAGGATCCAAGGAGATTTGGAGATAAAAAATACAATTCTTGAGTTTTTCTATCTTTTTTTATTCTTTTATTCTCTTGGTTTTGTTTTTAATATTTAAAATTTATTCAATGATGATGTGTGACTTGATGGGGAACTAAACTTTTTATCTAAGATTATGATTGAACTTAATGTGTAATCTGAATTATTTATCTCTCTTTTACTCATGTTTAATGGATTTAAGTTATTTATTTTATTTTGTTTTTAATGCTTCTAGTTGACTAGCCATCAATTAGATTGAATTGGAAACCTAGGTTAAACCTTGAAGGAAGGAGATTTAGGTAGACCTTGAATAGAATAACATATGATCGAATGCACTTAGTTGATTAAGTGGTTTGATTTGCATATAAGGTAGACATACACCTATAAGCCATACGTAGCCAAAATTAGAGCATAAACTTAATGAATCTTTCTTCAATATAATTTGCATAGACATATAATAAATTAATTGGGAGAGGTATTTTTATGAGAAACTCGACGGATACTTGTAAATAATTTAGGACTTTAGGTTAGCAACTTAATCCATTAAACTGAGTTAAGAGAGAAAGACAATATTTAGATGAAGTATTGAGGGATATCATAATCTAAGGTCTGGTAATCACTAGAAGTAATTTTGTTGATATATTAGTTTTAATTATTAGTTGATTAGTTTCAATCTTTCTTTTTAATTTTAATTGTTTAGATAAAATTATAGTGTGTTAATTTTAGTAGTTAACAGTAAGGATTAATTCAATTTTTTGTGGGATCGACACTCTATTCATCTCTATATTATCTTTGTGATACGTATAATTTTTTGGCACCATTGTCGAGAAATTGATTTTTAGTTCTTTCTTGTTAATATTAATACCAAGCATTCTTAATTTTAATCCAGACTTTTCTTTCCTTTAATTTTTTTAAGTACCTTTGGTCATTGTATGCGAAGAGCCCGAAATTTGAAAATTGTTCCTTTTTATCCAGAAATAAAAAAGACTTTTCAAAAACTTCGAAGGAAAAATAAAAAAGTTTTTGCTCTAAGTAAAACAATGGCTGATCAACAAGAGGAAGAGACCAAGCCTTTGAGGGATTATGTTGTCCCACAAGTACAAAATCTCCACTCTAGTATCCGAAGATCTCCTATTCAAGCCAACAATTTTGGAATTAAGCCATCAATCATTCTGATGATTCAAACTGCTATTCAGTTTGGGAGTTCGTTTAATGATGATCCGAATGTTCATATTGTAAATTTCCTAAAAATCTGCGATACATTCAAGGCTAATGGTGTTACTGCTGATGCCATAAGATTGAGGCTTTTCCTTTTTTCATTGAGAGATAAAGCAAAGAGTTGGTTAAATTCGCTTCCTACTGATTCCATTAATACTTGTGATGGTTTGGCTAAAAAATTCTTAGCAAAATTTGCGGAATGATATCACTTCTTTCATGCAATTTGATTCCAAATCACTATATAAGGCTTGGGAGAGGTATAAGGATTTGATAAAAAGGTGTCCTCACCATGGATTACCTAAGTGGCTACAAGTTCAGACTTTTTATAATGGTTTGCTAGGACCTTTTAGAACTACCATTGAGGCTGCCGCTAGAGGTGCACTCATGAGTAAATGCATTGATGAGGCTTATGATTTGCTCGAAGAGATGGCTTATAATAATTATCAATGGCCATCTGAGAGATTGGGTACAAGAAAATTACTTGAATTCATGAATTAGATGTGATAAACACTATTTCTACACAATTGGCTTCTCTAGTAAAGAAAATAGATAAACTAAGTGTTAATGCTGTTCAGAACCCCTTCATGACATGTGAATTTTGTGGGGAAGGACATTCCAATGACAATTGTCCCATCTATTTTGAGTCTTGTCAATTTGTTGGAAATAGGCAATGGAACAATCCCTATTCCAACACTTATAATCCTAGTTGGAGGAATCATCCTAATCTTTCATGGAATAACAACCAAGGGTCTTCATCAACGGATAAGTCAAACTTTCCTCTTGGATTTCCATTTAGAGCCTCTATGCTAGAGAAAAAGCCTTCAATGGAGGATATGTTCATGCAGTCCATGACAAAGATCGATGCATTTATGATAAGGACTTATGCCTCTATTCAAAATCAAGCAGCTTCAATTAGAAATCTTGAGACACAAGTGGGCCAACTTGCCAGTGTTTTAAATACTAGACCTCCTGGTATCTTACCAAGCGATATTGAACCCAAGCCAAGAAGAGAAGATAGTGAACATTGTACGGCAATCACTCTCCGCAATGGAAAAGAGGTAAGTAAAGAGCTAAGTAATAAGTTTTAAATTCTGAGATTTCAATTCAATTTGATGAGAAAGAAAGTGAAAAAACTACTGAAAAAGAAATTGTGGTTGAAAAATTTGTTGAAAAATCACAATTAAGATATCCTCCCACACTTGCACCACCTTTTCCATAATGTTTTCAAAAGCAAAAACTTGACAAACAATTTTAGAGATTTCTTGAGGTATTTAAAAAGCTGCACATTAATATTCCTTTTGCTGAAGCTTTAGAACAAATGCCAAGTTATCTTCAATTCTTGAATGATATCCTAATCAAAAAGAGGAAATTGGAAGATTTTGAGACAATAGCATTATTGAGGAGTGTAGTGCTATAATCCAGAACAAGCTTCCACCAAAGCTTAAGGATCTAGGGAGTTTTTCTATTCCTTGCACTATTGGTAGTTTTAAAATTTCTAAAGCTTTGTGTGATTTAGGTGCTAGTGTTTTAATAATGCCTTTATCTACTGCTAGAAAACTTGGATTTCAAGAGATACAACCTACTACAGTTACCTTGCAATTAGCAGATAGAATAATAAGGTATCTAGTTGGAATTATAGAAGGTGTTTTGCTTAAAGTTGGGCATTTATACATTATTGTAGACTTTATTGTGCTTGAGATTGAAGATGATGTTGAAATTCCTCTTATTTTGAGAAGACCATTCTTAGCTACAATTGGAGCAATTATTGATGTGAAGAATGGCAAAATAACTTTCAGAGTTGGAGAACAGGAAGTGGTATTTAATTTGTTCAATGTAACTTAATATTCTTATATAGATAGTGGCTATAAATTGGATTTAGTTAATGAGGTAAAGGTAAACCTAGTCCACCACCTTCAACGGAGAAGGTGCCAACTCTTGAGACAAAACCACTACCACTTTTCAGTCATCTTGATTTTGTGGTTGGACAACGAGTAATATTTTCTGATTCACAACTCCATCTTTTGCCATGGAATCTTAGACCATATCGAGGGAACACCTTTAAGGTGGTAAAAATTCATCCTTATGATATTATTGAGATTTATAGTGGGCTTACCAGAGCTATCAAGATCAATAAAGAAAGTCTAGAGCCATATAAAGTAGTGTAGAATGAGGTGCCATAGTTAAGTTAGTGACTATAAAGAAGCGCCTCTTAGGAGGCAACCTAAGCACTCTAACTTACTTTCTTTTATTTTTTTATTTATTTTATTTATTTAATTGTTAAATTATTAACACTCTCTTTTATTTTTGTAAGTACATGCAAAAAAAATTAAAAAAAAAATTTTCAAAAAAAGGGGGTTAAGCTGCGACTCCCACTAGAGGAAGCCCCGGCCTCCCAAACTTTAATGAATATGGGCCATTGCCCACTAGGCTCTAGCCCAGCGCCCCCCAGCGCCCCCCCCCCCCCCCCCCCCCCCCCCCCCAAAAAAAAATAATCAAGGTTGCGGCATCCCCTCCAACGGATTGTTGGAGCGCAAGTCACGACGTTCCAACAACAAGGCCACAGCCTCACTCCCTTTTGTGATGTGGGCCATGACTTCCACTAAAGGGTAGGCTGTAGCCCCCTTTGATGTGGGCTACCAACAATGGGCAGCCCACTACCCCATAAGCCCCCTTGAAGTGGGCTGCCAACAATGGGCAGCCCATTGCCCACTTACCCACTACCCACTAACCATAACCCCTTTCCCTTTTTTTTTATATGGGCTGCCAATAATAAACAGCCCATTACCCAACAAAAACCCTTTTTCTTTATTTATTTTCTATTCAGTTATTTTTATTTATTATTTATTTTATTTCTCTACATTAATCTTTATTTATTTTCTTTTTGTAGTTAAAAAAAAATTCCTCCTAGAAGTGAGAATGAGGAAGATGATAATAAAAACGAGATGGAGGACTAGCGCTTCACCAGATTCATCCAATCATTAGGGGAGTACTCTTTACCTTTCTTTTATTTTTTCTAACATTGAGAACAATGTTTAGTTTAAGTTTTAGGGGGGGTGAATTTATTTTTCTAGTGATGAATATGCTGTTGAAGTTTTAGATTTAGTTTTATTTGCATGCGTATTTATTTTTATAAATAATTTAGGATTAGTTGGTAAATGAATTTATTATTTGCTTGAATTTTAGGAATCTAAAATAAAGTTGTGCCAATTTTTTTAATGATTTCACTATCCAATGCTGATAACTAGTTGTCTTAAATTCTTAGCTTTTGGTGAATAAGGTTTTGTTTGGATTCATGCTAAATTCTGTTGATGAGTATCATTGTTAGGATGTGATTTCCACAATTTTGAGCACTATATCTTTTACTTTGAATTATTATGAATATTTAGAGAAGGTTTATATTGATGTGAATTTTAGATTTCATGAATTCTAGAATTTGTATGATTTTCTCTTGAGGCGAAATCCTAGGCAATACTTAGTTAGGGAAATGATTTAAGCCATCTTTGGACTGTTTGAGCTTAAGAAGCTAACCTTGTTAAATTTTTATCCCTAGTATTCCCCTTTGAGCCTAATTTTCCTTTTGTTTATTTAACTACCTAATAATTGAGCTTAGCCTTAAAATTAAACTTCCAATTTTGCAACCCTCACTCTTAAGCATGTATATTGTTTTAGGAATTTAAATTGAGCTAAATGTTGTAAAAGGTGAAAAGGTGACGTTGATGTGAAAAAAAAGTTCAAAATATGAAATATAACCCTACTACCTACAATACAAAGAAAATAAGTTTGGGGATGTGAAATTGTGAAATTATGAAAAAAAATTTGTTGAAAGAAAAAAAAGAAGAAAAAAGAAAAGTTCAAATGTGGAAGAAAAGGTGTACTAGGAAAAGCAAAATAGAGCTCCATATATAGGTCTTAGAATAATTATGTGCTTAGGGTGATTTGAGCCACATTAATATCCTTTATCATACCTTGACCCTAGCTATACATTACAAGCTTATTAAAGTCCTATTGATCCCTAGCTTGGTGTTAGTCTACATTAGTGGAGAGAGAGATGAAAAGTAAACATATGGAGTTCTAGTACTAATTTGAAATTGGTGTTGGTATAAACTCATTCGGATATAATGATATTCTTGGTAAAGTACTACACACACACACATGGAAATCCATTCGAGAATGTGCTTGCATTGGAATTGAAACATGAATTTGAATGAGGCCTATATTTTTCCATTGGCTAATGATCGATAGACATAGTTTTGAGGAAATTATAGGGAATCATTGATTTGGTTCACTTTATCTCTAGTAGTAGTAATAGCTATATTTATTTTAGTTTTCTTTAACTGAATTTAATTTTTGTAAGTTAGTTTTTTTCTAGGTTTTGCTCGAGGATTAGCAAAATATTAAGTTTGGGGGTGTGATAACTCTATAATATAGATTTATTTGGGCTTAATTTTGATAGTAATTTAGCTTAGTTCTTGTAGTAATGCATAAAAATTAGTAAGTTTTATTTAATTATTTTAAATTAGTTATTTTAGGTAAGTCAATCTAGTCTTAATTAATTTATACTTAATTTGGTGATAATGTGGTTAAGATATGTTGTTATTGATTTATTTATTTATGCTTTTGTAGGTGTTTGATGAAAGAAGAATTTTTATGGAAGAAGAAGAGCAATTTCAAGATGTAGACTTTTACTACACATATTTTGGTATTTTGGCCATAACTCTCTCTGCAGAGCTCCAAATGAAGTGATTCTTAGACCATTAGAAAGACAAGAAAAAAATATTCAACTTTAGTGTTTACCACTTCACCCAGTTCTGCTTGGAAGGGGTCAAAAATCTTGTCAAAGTTGATGCACTATAATAGTCCTAAAGCAATTACGATTTTTGTTGATTAATTGGGCAAGGTTGCGACCAACATAGTTTGATGAGGAAATCCCAGCTGAAATTGACTTATTCTTTTGCCCAACTTGGCCTAACTTCCAAGCCCTATAAAAACAACCTTTCGGAGGACTTTTAGGAGAGAATAAAACGCCAGATTAATAGCTAATAGTCAAGCCACAGAGTTATTGAAGCTAAGAAGAATTTGAAGGATCCAAGGAGATTTGGAGATCAAGAATACAATTCTTGAGTTTTTCTATCATTTTTTATTCTCTTATTATCTTGGTTTTATTTTTAATGTTTAAACTTTATTCAATGATGATGAATGACTTGATGGGGAACTAAACTTTTTATTTAAGATTATGATTGAACTCAATATGTAGTCTGAATTATTTATCTCTCTTTTATTTATGTTTGATGGATTTAAGTTGTTTATTTTATTCTGTTCTTAATGCTTCTAGTTGACTGGCCACTAATTAGATTGAATTGGAAACCTAAGTTAAACCTTGACGAAGGAGATTTAGGTAGGCCATGAATAGAATAGCATATGATCGAATGCACTTAGTTGATTAAATGGTTTGATTTACATATAGGGTAGACATACACCTATAAGCCATACGTATTCAAAATTAGAGTACAAACTTAATGAATCTTTCTTCAATATAATTTGCATAGACATATATTAAATTAATTGAGAGAGGTATTTTTATGAGAAACTCAACAGAGACTTGTAAATAATTTAGGACTCTAGGTTAGCAACTTAATCTATTAAACTGAGTTAAAAGAGAGAGACAATATTCAGATGAAGTATGGAGCGATATCATAATCTTAGGTCTGGTAATCACTAGAAGTAATTTTGCTGATATACTAATTTTAGTTATTAGTTTAGTAGTTTCAATCTTTCTTTTTAATTTCAATTGTTTAGATAAAAATAGGGTGTGTTAATTTTAATAGTTAGTAGTAAGGATTAATTCAATTCTCTATGGGATCGACACTTTACTCATATTTATATTATCTTTGCGATACGTATATTTGTGTGAGTAAAAAATTGAACAACAGCCTGTGTTGAGGGAGCATAGCATAAGGAGGAAAGGGAGCCTGGATGGTGGACAAGCCAGGGGAAGCTAGGTCATTTGACGAAAATGGAAGGTTGTTCTCCTATTATAGAAAGCCCTATGAAAAAAAGGGAAGTGCATGAATTCTTGGAAAAAGAAGGAGTGAGCTTATATAAAAAATGTAATAAAGTCAAATCAATGAATAAATAGAGTCAACTGTATGACAAAAAGTGCTACCTAAACGCGAATTCACTTTTGAGGTCGAGCATCTCAATTTCACTACAGAATTTGCGAAATGAATGCTAGGTTGGGCCACCTCGAATGGCATGAGCTGTATGCAAGGTGACTCACACGTATAGTTTTTAAGGGGATCTAGTCGAAAGATTGACCTGTGCCACCCAACTAGAGCGACTGAGAAATTAATAAAGTACAAAACTTATCTTCAAGCTTTACCTTATCTTGATAATTTAGAAGGCGATTGTAGAGTCATTGAATGAAGTCCTCCATTTTTTGGAGGTTTTGACCTGCAACGAGGTAGAGATGACTAAGTGACATATGAAATATGGCGATGACAACAACATTTCATAGAAGGAGATAATAGGTGGAGCCAATGACCCACTAAGACTAACATATCTACAACTACATCCCTGAGTGGTAGTCAAACAGGATGGGAATGCATGATGCCAATGGAATGATCAACCGGATAGAGGCTAGGCTGCTTCCTTCCCACAATGTTCTTCCTTGTGTGTTAGAGATATAAAGCGAGTGCATCGAAAAGGAACGAGAATTGGGTCGATCTATTCTATGGTTAGGCATTTGAAGCATAATTATGCATTCGCGTGATCTTTGCTGAGAGATAGAAGCATTCGGTGGAATCGGTGAATTGCACTTGCTTTTGGATAGATGTGTGGAATAGAGGGCTAGTGGTACTTGTTGCCCACCCTTCTTCCTCCGCTTTGAGAACCGTGTGAACAGAGAATGGGTAAAAGGGAAGGAGGTCCTCATGTAGAGTTGCACATTTACTTGAGCAGTGTGAGAGACTTGGGAATGGGTTGAGTAAACTCCCCTAGGGCCAAAAAATAACAGATGAAGCTTAACAATGAGAGGGCTTTGATTGGTATTGATTTTTTCTTAGTGATTGGTAAGGAAGGTGCTTGGGTATGTTACAAAAAGGGAAGGAAGTGGTAGCACTTCGAATGGCGAAGAGAGGCGGCTCGACAGGGAAGGAATGGGAAATCATCAAGGATGACTTCTTTATGTTATTAGCGAAATGAAGGGCTAAATAGTGCTAGTGATTCTCCAAGTCGGTTTAGATTTCCAATGCTTCTGGAAAAACTTGTCAAGATAGATGACAACACCTTTTTCCTCTCCTTCTTACTGAGAGGGAAATCTTCTCTTATGGCCTTCACCTCTTGCCCATGTAACGACCCTCTTCCCCAGTCGTTACCGAAGTCCAAGACTTACGGGAAAACCCGCCAAATCTTGAACAAGTCTTAGTTGAGATTCTTGTTAACTAAATCGAATATTTTAATGCGTAAATTAATAAACTCAAATTTCTTTATAACGGACCGTGTTGTGACGACTATTAAAAATTCTACCGACTTGTATAAATAAGATTGTTTACTTAAAGCGAATAAGAAACTTCAATTAAAATCGGCAAATAGATATCAATCTCCAAATCTAACAAATTTCAAAATACATTCGAACATCACATTTTGCATTTGATACACAACATCAAGGTTGTTCGGCGGTACAATTTCGATAAACTAAATTTTTTTATACAACCGACCATCTTACACAAACATGACCTCAATGCAATAGAGCGACTCAAAGTGGAAGTCTAAGAGATAACATTACCTATGTTGCAACAAGTAAAAATATGCTGAGGCAATACATGCAAGCTGATCACATATCTATAAAAAGGGGAAGATAAGAGGGGTGAGTCTCATAGACTTAGTGGTCATTGGCTCCATGAGCAGGACGTAGATGGGAAACAAGCCAAGGATAGAAAACTTCAATATTAAAAACATATGAATATATAAACAATTTGAACTCAAATGGAACATTTGTGCCGTACATAAATACCAAAGAATGTGATTCAAAGTAACCATTTCATGTAATATATTAAAACTGGTGCAATTAAAAGATTTCTACCGTGGAAATCATTTAATGTCCTTTACTTAAAATCGAACTAACATAAGCACGCACGCGCTCGTAAAATCAAGCAATGTTAATGCTTATACACAAGCATATGAACGAACTCATACTTGAGGTATTAAACACAAAACCATCGTATAAATAAAGGAGTTGTGAAAAAATTGATATTTCTCACCATGCGAAAGAATACGTATTTGAAAACTCCAAAGAGATCACTCTCGAGTAAGTAATCATAAATAATTAACCTGTGGGCCCACTTTTAGTAATAACATCCGAGAGGCCCCCGTCCACCGGATTCCCACAGCCATAGTAGTCTCAACGATGTTGGCCGACATCGGAGAAATCATGTAGTCACAACCACATATATCAACTTGTGGCCTAGCCATGTATATTAACTCGTGGCCTTGCCATGTATATATCACAGATCGTGGCCTAGCCACATCTAACAGCCTGTCAGTGACCCAATGGTTCTCTAGCTAGAGCTCACTTGTGCACAAGGGTCACACTATTCCGATGAGATATTCGGCCTACTCTCGAGTTTCTTGGTTTGACAAAGCCATTTATAACCAAATTTGGGTTTTTAAAAGCTTATTACCAACCCATTTCAAAAACAAAACCATGGCAACGTTATAAATCCATTTGTAAGAATTCACAATGTAAAACCTTTGCATGAGGTTTAAGTATTAAATCAAGCATGGTGAACATAAAGCTTATTCATGAATGCACATCACAAAGACAAGTAAGTCATGTTTTGACATAAACCGTGGTAAAGAATTTGTTTCCCGATTTCTAAAACCCTAAACATATATAGCTTATATATATACAAAACGATTAAAAACATGGCATCCACAAATGCCTAACATTCTACCAGTATATGCTATCCATAATTGCGAGTACAATCTAATTGCAAATTAATTTGAAATCGCCTATTGGAACTAACAACTCATACTATCCACAATTACATTTAAAGAAAACCGACAACGTTTATTATACGTATGTCATTATATAATTTATGGAACTTTTAAAAATAGATACCCCTTACTCACCTCACAGTGGCGGGATGCTACTTTGCCATTGATTGGGTGAGTCTCTAGCTAATTTTACTTACCGGTCACCCGTCACCTCCTCCGGTATGTTGCCACGGCAATCCTTCCTCACTTATACACTTCTTAGCATCAAATTAAACTTAATATACTTAGTGAACGTCACCACAATTTGGATCATATTTACTGCCCTATATAGCATATTCTTAGTTCTCTTTATTTTCAAGAATCCCTCACAATAGCAGACCTCTCTCATTATGTCTACTTTCGTGTTTATATTCAATTGTACACATATTTGGGCAGCACCTTAATCAATGAATCTTTAAACTAAATTCTCATTTTTCACCCTTATCATTCATAATAATCTAACATGCAATCTATAAACTTTCAACTAACCAATCCAATATAACATAGCATACCCGCATTGCATTCTCACCTTCCGATTTACCTTGAATTCCACATGTAACTTAATAACTCCTCACATCCTCGGTCACTATTTCTGCCATAAGCACAAATAATCAATACACATTTCATTTTTTTCCTTTCCATTTATGATCTCAAGGTTAAAAACACTTACCCATCATTTGTCTTGCTTTAAATCACCATACTTCTAAGATTAACCCACATGCATGCACTTAGTTCTTTGAATCCTTAAAGATCTTTGCTACCACAAGCATAATCTCACATCACAATCGGTTCACGAGGCATGCATTCAAGCAAAATGATAGCTTTTACCTTCCTTACCCTTGAATCACTAAGTCGAATGTGAGATCTCGACCTCTAGAGACCCGTAACTAGAAGTAGACATGATAATACTGACTAGGGGTAATTTTGTCATTTCTCTTGGTGAGCCCCTGAAAGTAGTTTTTTAATGTTATTAAGGTCCAAGTAGGCCTAAGGAATGAATGAATGAGGGTAAGACAATGAAAAAGATAGAAATAACGATAATTTTCATGGTAGGGGTAAAACGGTCATTTTGCATCTCGAGTTGAAATTTTTAAGTTTTCATGACCTCGAGCATTTCTAGACCCTTATGGACCTTGTCTCAGTGTCAAAGAAGTAAAAAGATTGTATAAAGGCAATGGAAAGACAAAATGACCTTGTTAAGGGCATTTTGGTAATTTTATGAGAAAATGGATAAACATAAAGCATAAATATCTAAGTTTCTAGGAGGTTCTTCAAATTTCCAGCATTTTTTCTTCTTCTTCTTCTTTTTCCTTTCCCATGGTTTTGCACCCTAATGGAAGCTTGCTTTGAAACTTCCATATATTTCCTTTAGTTATTTTCGATTTTCATGTTTTTGTGCACCCTTTCACAAAGTTCTTTGTGCTCTTTTACTTTTTCACCATAAAACCCTCAAAAACCTTTCCTTATTACACTCTCTCACTAGTTGGACATTCTAGAGAGAGAAAGAGAGAGACTTTCCACATTTGTTTAGAAGCTATTGGAAGAGAATTCAGCTACAAAGAAACCTTAAGGTGAATGATGAACTAGGCTTGATTTTAAGTTGTTGATAATGGCTAGTAATTGGGATTATGAGTTGTTTTATTGTTGAGGTTGTTTATTCATTTTTAGTGTGATTATAGTAGTGCAAGGAATAGCCATTTGATATAGTTGGAAGCCAATTAGGAATGACTAGTAGAACTTGAATTAAAAACTAGCTTTTGGAGTGATATTAATGTAAATTGGATTAGTTGTGATGTTTTTGTGCGTGATAGGTTCCAACGAGGCCCCACAGCCCCATTTGAACCATTAGTAGAGGTTAGAGTTGATTTGAGGTTCAACAATACCGGTGAGTGAACTTGCATTTCAAAATTGTTTTGGAAAATAGAATTGTGTTGAGATGAATTATTTGCATGATTTTATCCAACTTTTCATTACAAATGGGTGCTTGGGAACAAGCCCTTGATAAATGCTTTGATGTTGTAAAAGGTGTGAAATGTGTAAAGAGGATGAATTCATGTGCTCCTATATTGTGTTGGTATACGTATTTGAATGTATGTTGTGCAATGATAAATAATGTTGTATGATGATAATGAGGTGTGCGAGTAGGGAGTGCACACATGATGAAATTGAAATGTGCGAGTAGAGAGTGCACATATGGTGGTAGTGCCTTGTGCATGTAGGGAGTGCACAAGAACTGAGGAAAGCAGGGTGGTGTAGGTGTTATATATGATTATATCTATAGATATCTGATGGAATGTGTGTGCTTGTAAAATGTGATTGTATGGCATGTTGAAATTGGCATGATGAACCTTGAGAATTTCCCATTTTCTTGCAAATTGATTTTATTGTAGCACCAAATGGATTTTTAGTGTAAAAGAGGTCCTTTTTACATTTAAGTGCCTTTCTTCTTGTTGCAACGAGAAAGCATTCTCGCTGTAGCAAGAAACATTTTGTTTTGGCCGCTAGCAACTAGCTGCAGCGAGAAACTCTCTGGTTTTGTTGCAGTGCTTTCACTTTGATGAAGATTTTGACCACCTTCGCGTCCAAATTGGGAAAAGTGGTAAACATAAAAGTTGTATCCCTGCCTCTTAGATTTCTAATGGTTCAAAAATTAGGTCAATTGGACTTCTGTAGTGGAGATATGCTAGAAAAAGTAAAACACATTCAAACTAACACTATTTCTCGCTGCAGCGAGAAACTTGCTGCCATGCTTGCTACCTTGCTTGATTTTGACATATTTTTCACCCATTTAACTTCATGGATTGATCATGGGTTTTTGTAAAACTATGAGGTTATTAATCAAAGTTTGAAAAGAGGGGTTTTTAGTAAGAAATTAAATCAATTGCATTGTTTTTGAAACAAGTGCATCATGATTTCTAAATTCTTTCTATCGATTGCTTGTTCCTTTCTTATGTTCACTCATTGAGTTTGTACTCACTATTTTCAATTTCATGTTTTCAGATCAAGACGCAGTTGGAACCTAGGTCGAGGTGTCCACGTAGTTTCGTCTCCTTGGTAGGTATTTTGGCATTCAGTAGCCGCACCTTCACTGTGGTCACTCCGCTGGAAGTCAAGAGTCATTTTGTTTTATGAATACGTTCATGTGATGTAAAGTACTAAGATACGTGTCTTAGACAAAATATGTATATTTTAATTGTTAAAGCCACCATGAGTTGAAATGTTAACATCATTTTGGGTTTATATTAATGAAATTCTTGATTGCTGTAGCTCATTATTAAAGTGAGCAAGATTATATAATAGGTTTGCTTGGGCTTGGTAGGCTATGCCCATTGGGCCTATGTGCAGGTCATAGCCCAGAAATTGGGTTGTGACATACTTGGTATCAGAGCCCTAGGTTTTTTAGGTTGTAGGACTTCATTTTTGTTGGTCTAGCGAAGTGTCGGGTCTTTATGTGGAAACTTTAGTTGTGAAGTGTGAATCGCGACACATTTTATAACCAAGGGACCGCATAGATTCCTTATCTTAGAAACCACCTTTTCCTTTATGTATGATTATAGAAAAATGTGTTTAATAATAGGTGTTTGCTCTTGTCTAGGTAAGAATGTCGCCTAAGACATGAGGTGCCTTAAGATGGATGGGGGAGCAAGATGCTCTTAATGAGATGACAGATAGGCCATGGGCATCCGCCCTTAGGGGGGAGGTAGACGTGGCGGGGCCATTAGATCAGTGAGGGCCGATACTCTTATGAGTAGACGAGAGGAGGGACAGTCGTTGGGTGATGTGGATAGACAACCAATTGGGGGCATTACCATCGAGGACTTGGCGGTAGGCCTGTAAGAAGTTAAATGGGTTGTAGAGATGATGGCAGCTTGTATGGATGATATACAAAAAGTAGTGGAGGGGAGGCCTATAGTACAAGAATCCCCTAGTTCTTAAGGGCAGGTCAAACGCAAACATCTTGAGGTTGAGAGGGGTTATTTAGAGATTTCTCTTCTTGATTTTCTCAAGCTTAAGCTTCCATCATTTTCAGGGCCTGATGCATCGGAGAAACCCTAGATTTTCTTAGATAAGATGGAGAAGATTTGTAAAGCCTTGGGATGTTCCAATGTCCGATTAGTCGAGCTAGCTGCCTTCCGATTAGAGGACGTGGCGCAAAAGTGGTATAGTTCCTTATGTAGAGGTAGACCAATGGATGCATCACCGTTGACTTGGAGTGAGTTCAGTATAACTTTTTTAGATCAATTTTTACCACTCAGTGTACGTAATACCAGAGCCAGGGAGTTTGAGGCTTTGGTACAGAGCTCGAGTATGATAATGTCTGATTACGACATAAAATTCACACAATTGTCTCGGTATGTGCCTTATTTAGTTTCTACAGAGGAGATGAAGATACAAAGGTTTGTGGATGGGCTAGTGGAGCCATTGTTTAGGGCTGTGGCATCCCGAGATTTCAATACTTACTCCGCAGCAGTGGATAACGCTTAGCGGATTGAGATGAGAACCAGTGAGAGTAGGGCTGTGAGGGATAAAGCAAAAAGGGCCAAGACAGAGAGCTATCAAGGTCGTAGGGATTTCAGTAGTGGTATTTCATCTTCTAACCATCATGGCCCACAGAGGGAATCACGGTTACCCCAATGGGGGAGTGATGTGGTTAGTGCTAGCGTTGGATCAGGGCAGAAAACCTTTGGTGGGGGAAGGCAGCAAGATTCAAGGCAGAGTAGTCAAGTTATCAACCCTTGTAGTACTTGTGGGGTATGACATAAGGGACGATGTTTTCTTTCTACAAGAGTTTATTTCGGGTGTGGTCAACTTGGACATATTAGGAGGAATTGCCCAATGACTCATCAATCACAAGGTTCTACTCGCAACTCCACCTAGCCAGTTTCGTCTGCTTCTTCAGTTGTCACCCCATCTGATCGGGAGGCTAGTGGATTAAGAGGTAGAGGTGCTGTCACTTCTTCTCAGGGCAGGCCTTTTGGGTTTGGACGTCAGAGTTTCGCTTGTAGAGGTCAAGTGAGGGTATATGCTGTAACACCCCAAGAGGCCCAAACATCCAATGCAGTGGTCTCAGGTACTCTTTCCGTTTGTAATATGAATGCTCGAGTATTATTTGATCTTGGTGCTACCCACTTTTTTATTTCTCCATGCTTTGCATCTCGTTTGGGTAAGGATTGTGTTAGGAAAGAAGAACAATTAGTGGTGTCTACTCTTTTAAAGGAGGTATTTGTGGCCGAATGAGAATATGAGTCTTGTGTAGTTCTAGTCAAGGACAAGGACACTTTGATGAATCTAGTGGTGTTAGACACCTTAGACTTAGATGTGATCTTGGGAATGGATAGGCTATCACCCTGCCATGTTAGTGTGGATTGTTATCATTAATTGGTTAGATTTGATTTCCTGGTGAACCATCATTTAGTGTTCAAGGGGATAGGAGTAATGCTCCAACCAATTTGATATCGGTCATGTCTACCAGAAGGTTGTTAAGACATGGTTGTTTAGGTTACTTGGTTGTGGTAAGGGATACTCAAGCGAAGGTTGGAGATATAAGCCAAGTGTCGGTGGTGAATGAGTTCATGGATGTATTTCCTGAGGAACTACCAGGTTGGCCTCCCGAACGAGAGATTGAATTTTGCATAGATTTGATTCCCAACACTAGATTTATATCCATACCCCCATATAGAATGGCGCCGGTGGAGCTTAAGGAACTTAAGGATCAGTTGGAGGATTTGTTAGATAAAGGCTTCATTCGCCCCAACGTCTCACCATGGGGAGCACCGGTGCTATTTGTAAAGAAGAAAGATGGGTCACTTAGATTATGTATTGATTATCGACAACTTAATAAGGTAACAGTGAAGAATAAGTACCTCCTTCCAAGAATAGATGATTTATTTGATCAACTACAAGGAGCATAATGTTTCTCTAAAATAGATTTACGATCTGGGTACCATCAGTTGAGGATCCGGAATGACGATATACCCAAGACCACATTTCGAACAAGATATGGGCACTATGAGTTCTTGGTGATGTCATTTGGGCTTACGAATGCACCGCGACCTTTATGGATTTGATGAATTGAGTGTTCAAGCCCTATTTGGACAAGTTCGTGGTGGTGTTTATTGACGACATCTTGATCTACTCGAGGAACAGAGAGGAACACAAGCAGCGTCTTAAAATAGTGCTCCAAACTTTAAGAGAACATCAATTGTATGCCAAGTTCTCCAAGTGTGAGTTCTGGCTTGAAAGCGTTGCATTCTTGAGACATGTGGTATCCAAAGATGGGGTACAAGTCGATCCAAAGAAAGTCGATGTAGTGGAAAAGTGGCCAAAGCCAACATCAGTTACGGAGATTGGAAGCTTTTTGGGTTTAGCTGGCTATTATCGTTGTTTTGTGAAGGACTTCTCCAAAATAGTCGCCCCTCTGACTAAGCTGACACGTAAAGATACAAAATTTGAGTGGTCAGATGCTTGTGAGGATAGCTTTGAGAAGCTTAAGGCATGTCTCACCACAACTCCAGTATTAAGCCTATCGTAAGGCACAGAGAGTTATACAGTATTTTGTGATGCATCACGAGTTGGTTTAGGGTGTGTATTAATGTTGCATGGGAAGGTGATCGCATATGCATCAAGACAACTTAAAAGGCATGAGAGCAAAATTACCCTGCACACGATTTGGAGATGGTAGTAATCGTGTTTGCCTTAAAGATTTGGAGACATTACTTGTATGGTGAGACTTATAAGATATATACGGATCACAAAAGCTTGAAGTATATATTTCAGCAAAGGGATCTTAACTTGTGGCAACGTAGGTGGATGGAGTTGCTAAAGGATTATGATTGTACTATTCTTTACCATCCTGGTAAGGCAAATGTGGTGGCAGATGCCTTGAGTCGAAAATTAATGGGGAGTTTGGCACATATCTCTACAGATAGGAGACCTTTGATTAAGGAAATGCATAGGTTTGGAGATGTGGGTGTTCATTTAGAAGTTTCAGAGGCAAATGCATTGCTAGCACATTTTAAAGTGAGGCCATCTTAATGGACCGGATCAAAGAAGCACAAAGTAAAGATGGGTTCGTAGCTAAGGCCTTAGAGAACCTTCAAGGATGGAAAGGAAATATGTTTACTAAAGGCACTGATGGAGTATTGAGGTATGGACCCAGACTTTATGTGCTCACTAGTGATGGATTGAGGAGAGGAATATTAGAAGAAGCGCACATGGCAGCCTATGTAGTACATCCAGGGGCTACAAAGATGTATCAAGATTTGAGGGAGGTGTATTGGTGGGAAGGACTCAAGAAATGTAAAACCCGACCCTATAAACACATGTCATGTCAAACACATGTCATGACATACATGCACTGAGTAGCATGTTATTACGCTAGGAAAACACTTCAGAATAGATGAAACTCGGTATCGTACCTAACGGTACACTTGAATTG